>NC_091178.1:8994609-9002109 GCF_040958095.1 Procambarus clarkii
GGAGATGTAATTGTTGTACCATATGGCTACTGACCAGCTGGGGGAGATGTAATTGTTGTACCATATGGCTACTGACTAGCTAGGGAGGTGTAATTGTTGTACCATTTGAGAGGTGGCCTTTGACTTTGATTTGTTCAGACACGTTCCATTTCTCTTGAGTTTCTGATATAGGCCCGGAAACATGGAGGTATTTAGGGGGGTATGATGTGGAGTTCTCTCTCTCTGTCTCTCTCTCTCTCTCTCTCTCTCTCTCTCTCTCTCTCTCTCTCTCTCTCTCTCTCTCTCTCTGCGATGACAACTGCCACGGCTAAACACTCCAGTTTCCCCCCGCCTGACCTTTGGAGATTTGCATATCAAACGCTGTTCCGTCATTTTGCCTAATACACAGCACCTGAAATTTTTGCAATGCAAACACAGCATCCTCCCACATGTTCACGCGCGTGAACACACACACACACACACACACACACACACACACACACACACACACACACACACACACACACACACACAGATGTACTTACCTAGCACAACTAGGTAAGTACATGAGCAGGTTGCAGAAGCCATCATCTCTATTCATAAATTCAAAAGTAAACATGATAGATTAAAACGAGAGTTATTGATTTATGTAACGTATCGGAAAATGAAAAAGAAAGAGAGGCAAGATAACTCAGAGTGAGGGAGGAGTGAGGGAGGAGTGGGGAAGAGTGGGGAAGAGTGGGGAAGAGTGGGGAAGAGTGAGGGAGGAGTGAGGGAGGAGTGGGGAGGAGTGGGGAAGAGTGAGGGAAGAGTGGGGAAGAGTGGGGAAGAGTGGGCAGGGAAAAGGGAAAAGTTGAGAATGAGATGAAGAAGGAAAGTAGAAGAGAAGAAAGTAAGAGTGCTAGAATAGTAGAGAGATAGAAGTTGCCAACATTCATTCAATTCAGTTATATATAAGACAAGGAATGGAACTTGTCTACACAACAATATTAACTGATGTTAAATTTCAACTATAAGTATGTATAGTTCATATAACCAAGAATCTTTAAGTCAATCTTAAGCCAGTAAAACTTCAGAGGCCTCTCCAATCTAGCCTTCAAAATCCAAGATCTATAGAGATCACCATTAAAGGCAATTTAAAAAGTAAGTCAATTATCATTATCAATTATCAATTATCAATTATCAATTATCAATTAAGTCATTAAAGTCAATTATATATTTATTCAACCAGATCACCTGATATTCGAATGTCAGCATTTATACACAATGTGAATCACCACACAAGAAATTGAGAGCAACTACGGCTGACTCATCCTGAACATCATACAACGCCTAAGTTGGAAAACAGGTGGAATTTTTTAGGTAAGGTACCTATTTACTGCTAGGTGAACAGGTGGATCAGGGTGAAAGAAACTCTACCCATTTGTTTCCGCCTCTGTTGTCCACTTAGCCGAGAGGCTGAGTGGACAGCTTCACTCATCTCTTTAGATGTGAAGAGAGATAGATGGGCAGGAGTGCTTGGTGGGTGAGTGTGTGGGGGGGGGGGAGTGCCTGGAGGGTGAGTGTGGGGGGGGGAGTGCCTGGTGGGTGAGTGTGTGGGGGGGGGGAGTGGGGGGGGAGTGGCTGGAGGGTGAGTGTGGGGGGGGGGGGTAGTGCCTGGTGGGTGAGTTTGGGGGGGGGGGAGTGCCTGGAGGGGGAAGGTGACCACTGGAGCCCCCGGGAGGGTGGCAGTGGGGGATGGATCAGTCCACCACCCCCCTGCATACAGATGTCTTCGTTACCCTCAAGCCTCGCACTTGTGATGCCTCAGTCTCTATCCCACTCTATTGCTGGGGGTATTCCCTTCTATCCCGCACTCTATTGCTGGGGGTATTCCCTTCTATCCCACACTCTATTGCTGGGGTATTCCCTTCTATCCCACACTCTATTGCTGGGGTATTCCCTTCTATCCCACTCTACTGCTGGGGAGGGGGTATTCCTCTCTATCTCTCTCTCTACAGTATTCCTTCCACTGCCGCTCTGAAATATTCCCTTCTCTCCTCTCCACACAAGACTGCTCCCTCATCCAACCTGCTCTCTCTTTTTTTTCTCTCTCTGCCATTCTCCCTTTCCTTCTCCCCTTCGCTCTGGAACCATACATAAATTTCCAACCCAGTCTAATCCTTCTTAAAAGTGGCGACTGTAACTGTGGTGGGGGACTGCTTGGGGAGCGCTGACGAGGCCATCTGACGCGGCTTGAGCACAGGCAACGTTCATGTCTACATTGTCTGGGCCTGCGGGATCAAGCTCTTGGACCCAGCTTTTACTATCCCCCCCCCACCCCGGTTGTCAAGTGCATTAACTCCCGCCCTATTTTTCCTATCAAATCTACTTTAGCCTCTACAATCTGCTCCTTTAGGTCATTCCATTTATTCACTACCCTTACGCTAAGATAAAACTTTCTAACATCTCTATGACATATCTGAGTCTCAAGCTTCCATCCGTGCCCCCTTGTTCTGTTGATATTCATTGTAAACATTTCCTCTCTTTCCACCTTGTCAATCACTAAGTATTTTATACGGCTGTATCATGTCCTCCCCCCCCCCCTCTCTCCTCTTTTCTAACATCGTCAGGTTTAGTTCCTTCAGTCTGTCTTCATACCTCATCCCTCGCAGCTCTGGGACGAGTCTCGTTGCAAACTTCTGCACCTTTTCGAGCTTCCTTGTGTGTTTTTTTTAAGATGGGGTTCCAAGATGGGGCGACGTACTCTAAGACTGACCTCACATATGCGGTATACAGTGATCTCAAAGCCTCCTTATTCAAGTTCCTGAAGGATATTCTGACTTTTGACAGAGTAAAGTATGCGGCTGACGTTATTCTATTTATATGAGCCACTGGAGTTTGGTGTTATGTCCACTTCCAAGTCCTTTTCTCTAGACATTATAGTGAGGTAGTTTCCCTTCATCGTATATTAGCCTTTCGGTCTCTCAGCTCGTCCCCATTTCCATCACCTTGCACTTGTTAGTGTTGAACTCTAGTACTCATTTCTCGGACCATCTCTGCAACCTGTTCAAGTCATTCTGGAGAATATTACAATCCTCATCTGTCTCAACTCTCCTCATTACTTTTGCATCATCTGCAAACATTTACATAAAAGACTCGACTTCTGCAGTCAAGTCATTTACATAAATGATGAATTGTATGGGACCCAGCACCGATCCTTGAGGCAGCCCGCTTGTTACTCTACGTCAGTCCCACTCCTCGCCCCCTCACTGTCACTCTCTGGCACCTGTCTATCAGATAATTCCTTACTCATGATAGTGCGTTTCCGTCTACTCCCGCCTGCCTCTCAAGCTTGAATAGTAACCTCCAGTGTGATACTGTATCAAAGGTTTTGTGGCTGTCCAGAAATTTGCATATCCTTCTCTGTCTTGCCTTATTTTCGTTACCTTATCATAAAACGTCAGGAGGTTCGTCAGGCATAATTTCCCTTTTCTAAAGCCCCGTCGTTGTTTACTTACAAACCTAATTCTTTCTAGGTATGCAATTAGTCTTAACCATATAATTCTTTCAAGTACTTCGCAAGGGAGGCTTGTGAGCGACACTGGTCTGTAGTTAAGCGCCTCTTCTCTGTCTTCTTTCTTGTAAATTGGAACCAGATTTGCCTTCCTCCAGCAGCTGAGCAATTCCTCCTGTGTAAGTGACTCATTAAAGATTAGCGCTAGAGGTATGCCGAGGGCCTGTGCTGCTTCTTTTAATATCCACGGTGATATTCTATCTGGCCCAATAGCTTTAGTTACATCCAGTGATGCTAGCTGTGTTCTTACTTCCTCTGTTGTTACCTCAATATTTAGTAGTTTCTCATCAGGGGGCTGCTTCCTCATATAGCTCTGGGAGCTGCTTCCTCATATAGCTCTGGGAGCTGCTTCCTCATATAGCTCTGGGAGCTGCTTCCTCATATAGCTCTGGGAGCTGCTTCCTCATATAGCTCTGGGAGCTGCTTCCTCATATAGCTCTGGGAGCTGCTTCCTCATATAGCTCTGGGAGCTGCTTCCTCATATAGCTCTGGGAGCTGCTTCCTCATATAGCTCTGGGAGCTGCTTCCTCATATATCTCTGGGAGCTGCTTCCTCATATAGCTCTGGGAGCTGCTTCCTCATATAGCTCTGGGAGCTGCTTCCTCATATATCTCTGGGAGCTGCTTCCTCATATAGCTCTGGGAGCTGCTTCCTCATATAGCTCTGGGAGCTGTTCAGGCTCAGTAGTGAACACTCCGTGGAAGCTGGCACTGAGCTAATCACAAATGTCTTTATCATTTTCTGCATACGACCTGCACCTGGAGAAGACAGCGATGCCCGACCAGTGATGGCGGACACACCTTCATGCTCGCCTCAACACAATTGAAAGAATAGTATCGTTCAGACACAAGACACGAAACTCCACCCCACGCAAAAAAAACTTTAAATATACCAGGAGAATCAACTTGTAGTAAGACACGAGAATAGAGAAAGTTGTAAGAAATCAAACCAATTCAAAACCTAGTCCTGCCCCCTGACCTTTTGCAGTAATAACTAGCTTTAGCATTATAAATGACCCCACACCCCCCACCAACCACTTGGACTGGACGGTAGAGCGACGGTCTCGCTTCATGCAGGTCGGCGTTCAATCCCCGACCGTCCAAGGGTTGGGCACCATTCCTTCTCCCCGTCCCATCTCAAATCCTTATCCTGACCTCTTCCAAGTGCTATATAGTCGTAATGACTTGGCGCCTTCCCCTGATAATTCCCTTCCCTCACCCCCCCCACCCCTGAACAGGACATCAGGAGCCGTAGGACAGAAAAGTGTTCCCAACAAGGTAGGAGGCCACGAGGGATATAGACTGAGAGAACTGCGTCTCACATTAGGGAAGAGAAGAACCACAGGAGACCTGATCACAGAGTACAAGATACTTTTTCCCCCCCTCTACCACAGACGTGGCCACACATTTACAATGCTAACCAGCATATATATACATATTATTCTGTCCTCCATGGACAGGGTGAGAGATCTGTTAAACATATAGTTCAGGGATTTATTGAACAATCAACCACAGAAGGTGATTGTTGTGTTTTTAAAATGCTAATCTAATCTACATACATAAATACATAGATACTAAGAAGCAAAGAACAACATTGTTTATTTATGTGTGTGGAGACAGAAGGAGAGATAAGAGCACTGATTAAGAGAGATAATGGTCATTAGATGATAATTTCATATACACCACAGAACAATTATCCAATATATGAGAAACTAGATTCTACAAATCTCCATAATCCGAAAGAATTAAAAAAAAATATTACACTTAAATCCCAAATCCCGAAAAACAAAATGAAACCGAAATCTGAATGTACACACGTGTACATATACGTGTGTGTATGTACACACCTATACATACCTGTTTTATGTATGGACACACCTATACATACCTGTTTTATGTATGGTATACATACCTAGTGTTCACCATACATAACACACAATATTGTATCTCTTATTTTCGTTGGGTTTGCTTAGGTTAGGTTAAATTATGTTAGGTTAGGTTAGGTTAGGTTAGGTTAGGTTAAATTATGTTAGGTTAAGATGGGTTGGGTTTGGTTAGTTCGGGTTAGATTAGGTTTGTTTACAGCGTTCCAATGACGTAGAAGGGCGTCTATTTTTCTCAGGTCGTAGACCCTACTCACCTCTATTTAGAAACTGGAGTTCGAAAATCGCGTCTGGAAGACATTCTGATTATTTCTCGTATTTTATTATGAGGCGCCGTATTTCTCTGATTATTCTCAGGTGCCTGT
Organism: Procambarus clarkii; assembly: GCF_040958095.1. Taxonomy (NCBI): domain Eukaryota; kingdom Metazoa; phylum Arthropoda; class Malacostraca; order Decapoda; family Cambaridae; genus Procambarus; species Procambarus clarkii. The sequence goes on from NC_091178.1 coordinate 9,000,392, forward strand.
TTGTGTCTATGAGAGTGGGTTGCAGCTCTTGAGCCCCGCCTCCGTGTCTTGTGTAACGACTTTCGACTCTTGTGCTCTCATGTCTTATTCTTGAATGTTTCTCAGTTAGGGTGTTCAGTGGTCGTTTTGTTCACAAATTGTGGTGTTCACTACTCGAGGTGTTCACTACTCGTGGTGTTCATTCTTTCCGTCAATTGTGTCTTTTATTCACCTTGTATATGACCCTATTAATTTTGTATGTCGTGATCAGGTCTCGTGACTGAGCCCAATAGGGAATCTCTAGACTTTCTCAATTTTATATTTTGCCTTGACAACTGTGTGGGTGTGAGGGAGGGGGGAGGGGGGAGTGTGATGGGGAATGGAGAGAGTTTGGAACAATCAGGGGAAAAGCGCCAAGCCATTACGACTATATAGCACTTGGAAGGGGTCAGAATAAGCATTTGGGATGGGACGGGGGGCAAGGAATGGTGCCCCAACCACTTGGAAGGTCCGGGATTGAACGCCGACCTGCATGAAGCGAGACCGTCGCGCTACCGTCCACCCCGAGTAGTTGGGTAGGAGGGAGTATGGAGTGTGTGGAGGATGTGGAGGTAGTGTGATGGGAGTGTGGAGTGTGGAGGGAGTGTGGGAGAGGATGTGGAGGGAGTGTGAAGATGGTGACAACATGATGGAGAAGCCCCACTTGACGAGAGGACAGAGGAAAGGTCGCAATAGTGAAAGATCTTGATGGATTTAAATGAACAAAGAGAGAGGGAGAGAGAGAGAGAGAGAAAAGGAATAACGCACATGATTGAAAAGGTAGACAGAGTTGAAGGGGACGGAACAAGTGTCAAGACAAAGGAGGAAATAGATGGACGAACACGATAAGAGGCAGGAAGAGACCCGGTAGGGAGAGAGAGAAGGAGAGTGGAGAACGGAAAGGAAGGGCGAGGGAAAGTGAGACGAAAGTGAGACTTAGGATGTAACTAAGGAGACGAAAGATGAAGGAAACCAAAGGGAAAATAAGGAAGATGAGTTCTTGGAGATGGGCCGGTCGGCCGAGCGGACAGCACACTGGACTTGTGATCCTGTGGTCCCGGGTTCGATCCCGGGCGCCGGAGAGAAACAATGGGCAGAGTTTCTGTCACCCGATGCCCCTGTTACCTAGCAGTAAAATAGGTACCTGGGTGTTAGTCAGCTGTCACGGGCTGCTTCCTGGGGGTGGAGGCCAGGTCGAGGACCGGGCCGCGGGGACACTAAAGCCCCGAAATCATCCCAAGATAACCGAGAGATAAGATGGGCTGTCAACGGTGTCGGTATAGACCCAGGTCACAAAAGATCTGGGGCCCGATTCACGAAGTACTTACGCGAGTACTTACGAACGTGTACATCTTTCCTCAATCTTTGACGGCTTTGGTTACATTTATTAAACAGTTTACAAGCGTGAAAACTTGCAAATCAACTGTTGTTGTTGTCATAAACAGCCTCCTGATGCTTCGGAGCTCATTAATTGTTTAACATTTGTAAACACAGCCGCCAAAGATAGAGAAAAGATTGTACAGGTTCGTAAGTGCTTGCGTAACTGCTTCGTGAATCTGGCCCCTGGGAAACCTCTCCCTTCCCACCCACCTTTTTTTTTTTTTTTACCACGTTTAACCAGTTTTTTTTTTTTACCATTCTCCTTGCTTGAGGTTCTGACATAAACCAGACTGACTGAGGTTCTGGTCTGGGTTAGACGG
>NC_091178.1:9004609-9029609 GCF_040958095.1 Procambarus clarkii
TGAGAAACTAGATAATCTAGATTCTAGATGTGAGAATCAAGTATCTTAGAGATCCAGGAGGTGTGAGAATGGTTGTAGTGTGTTGGGGTAATCACTTTACCCTGAGGACGGGAACCCTCATCACGCAATCTATTAAGCAATCTATCAAGCAATCTATATAGACTGCTTGATAGATTGGGAGATAGACAGCTCGATACAGCAGATAGATAGGGAGATACAGTAGATAGATAGGGAGATAGATTGCTCGATACAGAAGATAGATAGGGAGATAGATTGTTCGATACAGCAGATAGATAGGGAGATAGATTGCTCGATACAGCAGATAGATAGGGAGATAGATTGCTCGATACAGTAGATAGATTGCTCGATACAATAGATAGATAGGGAGATAGATTGCTCGATACAGCAGATAGATAGGGAGATAGATTGCTCGATACAGTAGATAGATAGGGAGATAGATTGCTCGATACAGTAGATGGATAGGGAGATAGATTACTCGATACAGTAGATGGATAGGGAGATAGATTACTCGATACAGTAGATAGATAGGGAGATAGATTGCTCGATACAGTAGATAGATAGGGATATAGATTGCTCGATACAGCAGATAGATAGGGAGATAGATTGCTCGATACAGCAGATAGATAGGGAGATAGATTGCTCGATACAGTAGATAGATAGGGAGATAGATTGCTCGATACAGTAGATGGATAGGGAGATAGATTACTCGATACAGTAGATAGATAGGGAGATAGATTGCTCGATACAGCAGATAGATAGGGAGATAGATTGCTCGATACAGCAGATAGATAGGGAGATAGATTGCTCGATACAGTAGATGGATAGGGAGATAGATTACTCGATACAGTAGATAGATAGGGATATAGATTGCTCGATACAGCAGATAGATAGGGAGATAGATTGCTCGATACAATAGATAGATAAATAGATAGATAGATAGGGAAACAGATCTCTCCCATCCATCTCCCCAACATGGATGTCGAAGCAGAGAACAGAGAAGCAATCTTTTCACCTAATACGTCATTTTTTGTATGGTTTACATAATGGATCAATACGTTAAAAATGCATCGCATTATTATTAAAACACACACACACTAATATTACCGTTTTCTACGCATCGATATCGGTAGGTTAGGTAAGAGGGACTGCTGGGCTCCGCACACTTTCTGGTCAGGCGAAAACTTTGATTTTCTTACGCAAATGGAGAAAACGGGATATTTAGCAGTTAATTAATGGCTCGAGGGGGGGACAAAAGTATTTGGGGAGTGGCGCTGGTTAATGATGGATCATACAATCTTTAAACTCCGGGCGGCGGCGGCCTGGCGGTGAAGGACAGTGGAGTGATTAATGGGGAGAGGGGTGGAGATAATAGGAGAGAGAGAGAGAGAGAGAGAGAGAGAGAGAGAGAGAGAGAGAGAGAGAGAGAGAGAGAGAGAGAGAGAGAGAGAGAGAGAGAGAGAGAGAGAGAGAGCTGCTTAGTTACGGGCTGTTTCCTGGGAATGGGGGATGTGTGTATTCACCTAGTTGTATTCACCTAGTTGTGTTTGCGGGGGTTGAGCTTTGCTCTTTCGGCCCGCCTCTCAACTGTCAATCAACTGTTTACTAACTACACTAACTACTTTTTTTTTTTTCACACCACACACACACACACACACACCAGGAAGCAGCCCGTGACAGCTGACTAACTCCCAGGTACCTATTTACTGCTAGGTAACAGGGGCATTCAGGGTGAAAGAAACTTTGCCCATTTGTTTCTGCCTCGTGCGGGAATCGAACCCGCGCCACAGAATTACGAGTCCTGCGCGCTATCCACCTGGCTACGAGGCCCCCATGTGTGCGTGTGTGTGTGTGTGTGTGTGTGTGTGTGTGTGTGTGTGTGTGTGTGTGTGTGTGTGTGTGTGTGTGTGTGTGTGTGTGTGTGCGTGCGTGCGTGTGTGTGTGTGTGTACTCACCTAATTGTACTCACGTAATTGTGCTGGCGGGGGGTTGAGCTTTGGCTCTTTGGTCCCGCCTCTCCACTGACAATCAACACAAATGTGTGTGTGTGTGTGTGTGTGTGTGTGTGTGTGTGTGTGTGTGTGTGTGTGTGTGTGTGTGTGTGTGTGTGTGTGTGTGCGCGCGCGCGCGCGTTCAAGAGAGAGTGTGGGCGCTCAGCACCTGTATGCTTAACAGCATTAAAATAAAGGTATTAAGTACCTCTAAATGAGGACCTAACTACGGCTGAACCATCCACAGAGCGCACCTCATCCAGCAGTCCAGGACCGAGGGCTTGACGGTAATTGGACAGACTAAAATCTACGCCATTCCCTGTCCATCTGTCAGCGTCGGTTCTTGTTAGCTTCTGAAAATGGCTCCCAAGACCCTAATGGTTACTTATAGCCGTTCAGATTCCAATAAAAATTTTTTTTACCCCCCCAAAAAGGTTGTTTACACTTAAGTGTGAGTGTGTCTGTGTACTCACACACGGAAGTGCTTCAAGATTCGAGGGACAGTTGAAGGAAAGTTTTTTTCATTTTGCTGATTACAGTCCAAGCTTCAGAAGGGTTATGAGACGAGGCAGTTCAGTAATCACAAAGTTACTTCCGAGACTCTTGACAGACACGGTATGTTATGAATAACGCTCTAGTACTCACAATACTCTAGTACTCACAATACTCTAGTACTCACAATACTCTAGTACTCACAATACTCTAGTACTCACAGCACTCTAGGAACGTTGGGTTGGATGATCTCACGCCTACTCACCTGTAAGACAAATTGGGAGAAAATGTTAAAGAGGTTAATTGATGAACTACAAAATTACCTGCGTTTCTTTTACGAAACGATGCACCGAAGCCGACTCACTCGCACACACACATGCACGCGCGCGCGCACACACACACACACACACACTCACACACACACGCCTTTGGTCTGAGGTGTGACCAAGGAGCCAAAGCTCAACCCCAGCAAGCACAAATAGGTGAGTACACGCACACACACACACACACACACACACACACACACACACACACACACACACACACACACGCAAACAGCAACAATACACAAATCATTTAGGAAAGAGGGAGCGGTTTATATTCGTGATGTACAGCTAGCCATGGGCGTGTGGGCGTGTGTGTGTGTGTGTGTGTGTGTGTGTGTGTGTGTGTGTGTGTACAGCCAGCCATGGGCGTGTGGGCGTGGGGAAGGGGGGGAGGGGTGGTATTACCCATCTCTGAGGGAGCCTATTGCCTCAAATTTAATAAATGGTTTTATCCTATTAAGTCTTCAATATAAACTAACACTACAACATTACTATGTATGAAAATATAATTATAATATCAAATGAAGAGCAGAAAATACATGTACTGTATTTTAATAACAAAATTGCAATTAACTCCAAGTGCCAGTAATTAGTGATTAAATAATTTGGAAAATGTAAATTAAGACGGAAGAATATTTAGTGACCAAAATTTATAATTAATTAATATATTAAAAACCAATGTATTTGTTTTATGTGGAGAGGGAGGGGGGGGGGGGGGTAGCAGTTTGGGGTTGGGGGGGGGGGGCTTGAGATCCTAACTTGAGGGGGGGCTCAAGTTAGGGCTTGAGATCTGTTCTTCATATAATTCAGCAGGTTATTGAGCACTCAACCACTCAAGGCGATTAAAAGAGCTTTTTTTTTACAAGCTCACGTATATAATTACATCACATGTATACCTATTGCATTACGTAATACATCTTGCGTGCAGGTCCAGCATGGCAACAAATGTTCCAGTATTCAGATATTATTTACAACCTCCACCATTTACAACCTCCACCATTTACAACCTCCACCATTTACAACCTCCACCATTTACAACCTCCACCATTTACAACCTCCACCATTTACAACCTCCACCATAGGAATGTCCCATCAATATGGGACATTCTATAATATAACGTTCAAGGAAATACATCTTTTCTTTTTCACAAAGTTGTATCAAGTACTTACGATACTTGTAACTTACGATACTTGCTACGATACGTGTAACTCAAGTATCGAATACACATGGTGTATTCGCTAGTTGAGTTCCTGGGCAAGCTGGCAGATACGTGTGTATCCCAGGTGTGTATTCTGGCCACTATAACATCACATTGCCGAGTTCTCGTTCTATTTGTTCCATACATAAACGTCTGCTCGCGGTATTCATCATAATATTTAATGCTGCAGCTTTCAGGTCTTTGTGAACTTGTTAGGTCAGTAAGATTCCCATCGGTCGTTCGCATCAGCATTCTCTTTGAAACTGCTAATGAAGCACTTATATTAATGTATACCACTGCTCTTACTGCAGGCTGTCTCTGCAAGCATATCAAACACTTGAGGTTATCTTGAGATGATTTCGGGGCTTTAGTGTCCCCGCGGCCCGGTCCTCGACCAGGCCTCCACCCCCAGGAAGCAGCCCGTGACAGCTGACTAACACCCAGGTACCTATTTACTGCTAGGTAACAGGGGCATAGGGTGAAAGAAACTTTGCCCATTTGTTTCTGCCTCGTGCGGGAATCGAACCCGCGCCACAGAATTACGAGTCCTGCGCGCTATCCACCAGGCTACGAGGCCCCTGCAAACACTGTCAGGTTTTGATACTGCTATCCAGAGGAATTTTGATCTCAAAACGTTTTTTTATTTTGCGGCAAAAAAAACGCCAATTATTAAAATATCACCGACTATTTTCCGGGTGTTACATCAGTGAGGGGTCATGGCCAGGAGCGCCCTCTGGCAGCCACAGTGTATAATCCCAGTGCCTTTGTCTTGGCAACTGAGGGGAGGAATATGGGGCGAAGCGTGAGGGGTGACGATAAATGAGGAGCAGGAGACGTACTGAAAGAAGAAAGATTTGGGAGGAGATTTCTCAAAAGGGGACATACAAGCAGCAGGAAGAGAGGAGAGAGAGAGGAGCAGGCAGAGATGAATGGGGCGTGCGGAACAGTCTTATGTGTTGACGAATGAGAGAGAGAGAGAGAGGGAGGGAGAGAGAGAGAGAGAGAGAGAGAGAGAGAGAGAGAGAGAGAGAGAGAGAGAGAGAGAGAGAGAGAGAGAGAGAGAGAGAGAGAGAGAGAGAGAGAGAGAGAGAGAGAGAGAGAGAGAGAGAGAGAGAGAGAGAGAGAGAGAGAGAGAGAGAGAGAGAGAGAGAGAGAGCGAGAGAGAGAGAGAGAGAGAGAGAGAGAGAGAGAGAGAGAGAGAGAGAGAGAGAGAGAGAGAGAGAGAGAGAGAGAGAGAGAGAGAGAGAGAGAGCGAGAGAGAGAGAGAGAGAGAGAGAGAGAGAGAGAGAGAGAGAGAGAGAGAGAGAGAGAGAGAGAGAGAGCGAGAGAGAGAGAGAGAGAGAGAGAGAGAGAGAGAGAGAGAGAGAGAGAGAGAGAGAGAGAGAGAGAGAGAGAGAGAGAGAGAGAGAGAGAGCAAGGAAAAATGTATATATGGTGGATAGCATTGTAAGTGAATGGCCAGTCAGCTCTAAGGTAGAAATATAAAGAACATTTAACCCCCAAAAAATGTTTATACCCATGTACCGAACAGTGATTGGGGGTCCAGGATGGGGAAAGGATTGGTAGATTGGCTTTTGACGGGATATAAATGACGAATAACCAAACCGGTTTAGTACCAGATCCTAATCCTCAATCCCTTTAGTTCCTGATCCATATCCTTAATCCCATGAATACCTGACCCCTACTCCCCCCAATCTCTTTACAGTCTGACTAAAAATAACTTAGCAGTGACACACGAAGAACAACGGAATCTGCGAAACAGCTGCATCACTAATCGGAATACACCTGCCGGTGGGACACGTAGAGATAATACAAGAAGATGTGTACAGGAAGTTTACAGATAGCGAGGCGGAAGTTAGCAGATGAGGGAGGGGGAGGAGGCAGGTGGGGTGGGGAGGAAGGGGGGGGGGATTGAGGGGGAGGGAAGGGGGGACATGTTCCCTGGTGGAGGGGGGAGGGGGGGGGGAGGAGGAGTACAAAAGGTGCACCCAGGTAAGGCTGATAACACAGAGACACGAGACAGAAACACACAGATACACAACTATAAGTAAATACAACTAGGTGAATACAGACAGCTATACACACACACACACAGTCACGTAAGAGACAAGCACAAACACAGTGACACACACCGTGACACACCGTGACACATAGACACACACCGTGACACATAGTCACACACCGTGACACATATAGACACACACCGTGACACATAGTCACACACCGTGACACATAGTCACACACCGTGACACATAGTCACACACCGTGACACACCGTGACACATAGACACACACCGTGACACATAATCACACACTGTGACACACCTCACAATAAGGTGTCACCATGAGTGGTGTGTGGGAGGCAGACCACGTCACCTCATTGGCGTCTGGCGACGGGACACTTCACTCTAACGACCTGTCCTATAACGACCGAGCCTATAACGACCGAGCCTATAACGACCGAGCCTATAACGACCGAGCCTATAACGACCGGGTCTATAACGACCGAGCCTATAACGACCGAGCCTATAACGACCGAGCCTATAACGACCGAGCCTATAACGACCGGGTCTATAACGACCGAGCCTATAACGACCGAACCTATAACGACCGAACCTATAACGACCGAGCCTATAACGACCGGGGCCTATAACGACCGAACCTATAACGACCGAACCTATAACGACCGAGCCTATAACGACCGAGCCTATAACGACCGAACCTATAACGACCGAGCCTATAACGACCGAGCCTATAACGACCGAACCTATAACGACCGGGGCCTATAACGACCGGGGTCTATAACGACCGGTGTATCCTGATAGTGGATATACCGGCATCAGAAACCGCAAGTATTAAAACAACCTTATGACTGAGAGACATAACGAAGTGGTAGTAATTGTAATGGTGGTAGTTGACGTGGTGGTAGTTGTGGTAGTAGTGGTGTCGACGCCCACCTCTCAAAGTGACTACAGGTGGAGTGAGCTCCAGCTCCTCATACCCAGCCTCCCAGCCGTGTATGTAACTGGTCTTATCAACCTCTTCCTTCCATTCACTCCAGCGTGCCGACCCCCGGAACAGAAAACGAGCATTCTCTTGTTGAGAAATAAACTTCGACTCTACATGCAGATGAGGAGGATGCAGTTGTATTTGTAGGATGCAGCGGTGTTTGTAGGATGCAGCGGTGTTTGTAGGATACAGCTGTATTTGTAGGATACAGCTGTATTTGTAGGATGCAGCGGTGTTTGTAGGATGCAGCGGTGTTTGTAGGATACAGCTGTATTTGTAGGATATAGCTGTATTTGTAGGATACAGCGGTATATGTAGAATGCAGCGGTATATGTAGAATGCAGCGGTAGATGTAGAATGCAGCTGTATTTGTAGAATGCAGCTGTATTTGTAGAATGCAGCTGTATTTGTAGGATGCAGCGGTGAAGCATGTCAGGCTTCCTTATCCTATCTCTTTATTGCATTTCAATGGGGCTTCTTTTGTCCACTTTGTCTCCCCCCCCCCACCCTCTCAAGATCTTGTATGTAGTTATCATATCCCGCTTAAGTTTATTCTCTTCTCTGAAAGGTTGTGAGGGAGGGTTCTATCTCATAGTTGAGGCCTCTCAATTATGTTATTTATCTTGTTACAAACTTCTGAACTTTGTCAAGTTTGTGTTTATGCTTTTACATGCTGTGGGTTCCCTGCTGTAGCTGCATACTCAGATAATGGTCTCACATAGGTTGTGTGTATGGACTTTATAAGCCTTCTTTAGAGTCTTATATGACGTTCTTATCTTCGCTAACTTCCCACATGCTGCTGATGTTATCTTGTCCACAGGAGCGCCTGTGGACAAGATACACACAGATGTGTGTGTATCTTGTACCTCCCCCTCCCTCCCCACAGTGTTGATATCGGGATTATATTTACCACCAGGTGCAGGCGATGAGTCACAATAACTTGGTTAAAGTAAGTTGACCAGACCACACACTAGAAGGTGAAGGGACGACGACGTTTCGGTCCGTCCTGGACCATTCTCAAGTCGATTGTGACAATCGACTTGAGAATGGTCCAGGACGGACCGAAACGTCGTCGTCCCTTCACCTTCTAGTGTGTGGTCTGGTCAACACTACAGTTCTCTTCAGATGTTATACTCTCCTCACTAACGTTGAGGAGCAAACGTCGACATGTTCTGGCTCAGTCCCTCTGCCAGATCCTTAAATTAAAAACAGCAGTGGGCCTGTGAGAGAGCCCTGTCGAACACCACTTTCCCCTCCTCTCCAGCCTCTCATATCCTCTCTGTCTATAACCCTTTCTTTCCTGTCAGTGAAGTGCTCCCGTAACCTGTCCACTGTCTTCTTCTCATCCCCCGCTTGTCTCTCCATCTTGTGTATTAATCTCGCTGAGGAACTGTATCATAAGCCCTTTTGGAAGTCTAGGAAGATGCAGTCTACCCTTCCTTCCTTTGTTCTGTCTTATTTTGTTAATCTTGTCATAGAATTCAATCAAATTTGTTTAGATTTGATTGAATTCTATGACACGATTTCCCTCTGTGAGGCCGTGTTGTGTGCCTTATATTTACTCTGCCCAAATGTTCTACACGGCTCTATCTGATGACTCTGTCTATGGAATCTATGGAATCTTGTATGGTTATGACGCTGGTCTATAGTCTGGTGGTTTAGGTCTCTCTCCTTTCCTCAATATTGTAACTAAATTTGCTTTTTTCCAAATTTCTGGTAGTTCCTCTTCTCCCCCCCCCCATACGGTGTGTGGTCCACCAGACTCTTGTGACTGGTAACATGGAGTCTCGGCTCTGCTGTCTTGATCCTCCTGGGAATTTAAGATTCCCGAATTTCAATATCAGTATGTAAATTTAAGCGGCGACGTGCGTCCTGGAAATCAGAAGCATGAGTGAATGTGCTTGTGTCTTTTTTTTTTTTTGCTCATTTGTACTCGCCTAATTGAGCTTGCGATGGCTGAGCACCAGCTCCTGAGTCCCGCCTCTGGATCTTAAAGCCATTGGTGTACACCCCTGGCCATTGCGGGTCTCTTGTCATATATACATTTGAAGCTGTGTGTTGAACCTTCCTCAATAATTTCACTTCTTAGTGCATTCCATTCATGACTACTCTAAGGGTGAATAATTAGTTCTGTCTTTAGTATAATCGGGCATTTAGTTCCCAGCTGAGTCCTCTTGTTTGGTCGCCAATCATGCTGGAAAACCTCCCCTCGTCTGCCTTAGTTATTTAAAACGTTTGCATGGAGTATCATCTTGGCTTCCAGTGATGTGTTCAATTCCTTAACGCCTTTCCTCGTAACTCGCGTCTCTCAGCTCTAGGACTAGTCCGGTGATACGACTCTGAACTTTCTCTAGCTTCATATTCTGTTTAACAAGAAAAGGGCTTCATGCTGGCGCCGCATATTATAGAATTGGTCTGACAAATGTAGAAACGAAATATATTCTGAACGGTCCCGTCGTTTTTTTATTTAGATTTCTGAATGTGTGTTCATGTTGGCCATCTATGCACATGCCGCTGATGATATCCTGTTGATGTGGGCTACGATAGATAGGTTCGGTGTGATGTCAACCCACAGTCAGTTTCTCTGTCCGACTTCCGTATTGTGTTCCCTATTAACTACCTTGTATCCCGTGTCCTGTTCCTACCACCAAGCTCCATTACTTTACACTTGTTTGAGTTAAACTTCAGTAGCCATTTGTTAGACAACAACAATAGTCAACTACAACCATCACCACAACAACCACAACACCACCACCACCACAACAACAACACCCACCACTACAGCCACCACCACCACCACCACCACAGCCACTACCACAGCCACCACCACCGCCACCACCACCGCCACCACCACCACCACCACCACCACCATCACCACCACAGCCACCACCACCACAGCCACCACCACCACATCCACCACCACAGCCACCACCACCAACCGCTGCCACATTACTCAACTGGCCGGTCCTAAAGCAGGCCAAGCGAGAGGTAAGGCGTTCCTAGATTCTTATTACCACCAAAATCTTTCCTTCTGAGGCAGAAATGTGCGCCCTTCGCCTCCCCCTGAGCCATCCCGCTCCCCAGCCCGGGAGAAATTACCGTCCAGCGCGACCATCAAAACTTTACCACTGAGTTTTGAAGAGACAAAAGCAGAGACATGATATGTTGCGACCCCCTCAGAGGGGCACTCCTGGCACCCCCCAGAGGGCACTCCTGGCACCCCCCCAGAGGGCACTCCTGGCACCCCCCCGAGGGCACTCCTGGCACCCCCCAGAGGGCACTCCTGGCACCCCCCCAGAGGGCACTCCTGGCACCCCCTCAGAGGGCACTCCTGGCACCCCCCAGAGGGCACTCCTGGCACCCCCAGAGGGCACTCCTGGCACCCCCCAGAGGGGCACTCCTGGCACCCCCCAGAGGGCACTCCTGGCACCCCCCAGAGGGCACTCCTGGCACCCCCCAGAGGGCACTCCTGGCACCCCCCAGAGGGCACTCCTGGCACCCCCCAGAGGGCACTCCTGGCACCCCCCAGAGGGCACTCCTGGCACCCCCCAGAGGGCACTCCTGGCACCCCTCAGAGGGGCACTCCTGGCACCCCTCAGAGGGCACTCCTGGCACCCCCAGAGGGCACTCCTGGCACTAAGCCCTACCCTATAATCCCAGGAATTACAGGAAAGGGCTTAGAAATGAAGCCCTTTCTTGTAATCACCCACACACACACACGTAACACCGGTGCTATGATTTAATTCAGACCCTTCATTGCAGACGATGAGTCACAATAACGTGGCTGATGATATGAAGAATGAACCACACACCAGAAGATAAGGAGACGACGACGTTTCGGTCCGTCTTGGACCGAAACAAGACAATCGACTTACTAATGGTCCAGGACGGACCGAAACGTTCTGTCGTCTGCTCATCTTCTAGTGTGTGGTTTAGGGCTTTTATTAGCGGTGACAAAGATGATGCCGAAACGGTTGTGTGATGACAATCTTATTAACGTAAACAATTCACAAAGGCGAGAAAGCCGTAGCGTCAAGTGCTGCGATGAGTACCGCGAGGAGAGAGCTATTTACTGATGCAATCACGGCGTGAACAGTACAGTGGATGTTACAGTGGCCAGAATACGTCTGGGATACAGTCGTGTCTGGCAGCTTCCTTGTCAAGACTCGTGTCGGATACACACGCAGATGTGTCGGATACACACAGATGTGTCGGATACATACACACAACATGTTTCAAACACACACACATCATGTGTCAGATACACACACAACATGTGTCAGATACACACACAACATGTGTCAGATACACACACACACACACACCATGTGTCAGATAGACACAATGTTTCAGATACATGTGTCAGATACACACACACCATGTGTCAGATACACACACACCATGTGTCAGATAGACACAATGTTTCAGATACATGTGTCAGATACACACACACACATGTGTCAGATACACACACACCATGTGTCAGATACACACAATGTTTCAGATACATGTGTCAGATACACACACACACACACCATGTGTCAGATAGACACAATGTTTCAGATACATGTGTCAGATACACACACACCATGTGTCAGATACACACACACCATGTGTCAGATACACACACACCATGTGTCAGATACACACACACACATGTGTCAGATACACACACACCATGTGTCAGATACACACACACCATGTGTCAGATAGACACAATGTTTCAGATACATGTGTCAGATACACACACAACATGTGTCAGATACACACACACACACACCATGTGTCAGATACACACACAACATGTGTCAGATACACACACACACACATCATGTGTCAGATACACACACAACATGTGTCAGATACACACACAACATGTGTCAGATACACACACACACACACACACACACACACCATGTGTCAGATAGACACAATGTTTCAGATACATGTGTCAGATACACACACAACATGTGTCAGATACACACACACCATGTGTCAGATACACACAATGTTTCAGATACATGTGTCAGATACACACACACACACACCATGTGTCAGATAGACACAATGTTTCAGATACATGTGTCAGATACACACACATCATGTGTCAGATACACACACACCATGTGTCAGATACACACACACATGTGTTAGATACACACACACACACACCATGTGTCAGATAGACACAATGTTTCAGATACATGTGTCAGATACACACACACCATGTGTCAGATACACACACACACATGTGTCAGATACACACACACATGTGTCAGATACACACACACACATGTGTCAGATACACACACACATGTGTCAGATACACACACACACACACCATGTGTCAGATAGACACAATGTTTCAGATACATGTGTCAGATACACACACACACACACCATGTGTCAGATAGACACAATGTTTCAGATACATGTGTCAGATACACACACACCATGTGTCAGATACACACACACCATGTGTCAGATACACACACACATGTGTCAGATACACACACACACACACCATGTGTCAGATAGACACAATGTTTCAGATACATGTGTCAGATACACACACACCATGTGTCAGATACACACACACACATGTGTCAGATACACACACACATGTGTCAGATACACACACACACATGTGTCAGATACACACACACATGTGTCAGATACACACACACACACACCATGTGTCAGATAGACACAATGTTTCAGATACATGTGTCAGATACACACACACACATGTGTCAGATACACACACACACATGTGTCAGATACACACACACATGTGTCAGATACACACACAACATGTGTCAGATACACACACAACATGTGTCAGATACACACACACACACCATGTGTCAGATAGACACAATGTTTCAGATACATGTGTCAGATACACACACAACATGTGTCAGATACACACACACCATGTGTCAGATACACACAATGTTTCAGATACATGTGTCAGATACACACACACACATGTGTCAGATACACACACACATGTGTCAGATACACACACACACATGTGTCAGATACACACACACATGTGTCAGATACACACACACATGTGTCAGATACACACACACATGTGTCAGATACACACACACACATGTGTCAGATACACACACACATGTGTCAGATACACACACACACATGTGTCAGAGTATGAAAGAGAAAACCTGCATTCCCTTCAACAATACAGTACAGAAGGTCCCATATTGATTGACTTTCCACAAATTATGTAAATATTTCTCGAACACGGGAACACATGATGATACACTGGCGTCTGTACTCAATATTGACTATAAACAAATTATATTAATATATGTGATTTAATAATAATGTGTTAAATGTCTTCCACATAAAAGCAACAAGAGCCCCGAGGCCGTGACCGCTGGTTGGCACCTGTGGCACTCCAGGGGGGGTCCCTGGGGGAGGGGTGGTGGCCCGCTACCTGAGAGGTGGTCAATAACTTACAGATTCAAGGGGGGTACATTATGCCAAGGGTGGAGCTCATTACCTACAGTGCCACTGACTCAGGCAGTGGCACTGTTGTCTGGCCCCACGGCCGACGCTGGTGCTGGTAGGAGGTCAAGGGGGGACCTTCTCCATTACTTTCTCGCTAAAACCCTCAATCGACAAACTCCCAGTGGCGCAGTGGTAGCGCACTCGTCCCCCCAGGCTTCTCGCGTGGTTTGGTCATAGGTTCGTATCCTGGCCGGAGAAGATTGACTAGGTGCC
The DNA here is from genome assembly GCF_040958095.1 of Procambarus clarkii. NCBI lineage: Eukaryota > Metazoa > Arthropoda > Malacostraca > Decapoda > Cambaridae > Procambarus > Procambarus clarkii. The sequence continues at coordinate 9,018,397 of NC_091178.1, forward strand.
AGTCAATCCCCGACGGTACAAGCGGTTGAGTACCATTGCTTCCTCCCGTTCCATCCCTAATCCTTTAATCCTGATCCCTTCTAAGGGCTATCTAGTCATAATGACTTAGCGCTTTCTCCTGATAATTCCCTTCCCCCCCTAACTGGACGCCTCTGTTCACCCAGCAATGATTGGGTACCTGGTTGTAAAACGATTGACGGGTCGTATTCCAGGGGAACACTAGTGAGGAGTAAGGCTCACCATGAGCTATCTTGAGGTTATCTTGAGGTTATCTTGAGGTTATCTTGAGATGATTTCGGGGCTTTAGTGTCCCCGCGGCCCGGTCCTCGACCAGGCCTCCACTCCCAGGAAGCAGCCCGTGACAGCTGACTAACACCCAGGTACCTATTTTACTGCTAGGTAACAGGGGCATAGGGTGAAAGAAACTCTGCCCATTGTTTCTCGCCGGCGCTTGGGATCGAACCCAGGACCACAGGATCACAAGTCCAGCGTGCTGTCCGCTCGGCCGACCGTCTCCCTGAGCTAAGGGAAGGAGGAAAGCTCTCAGCCAGCTAACAGGAGTCAGCAGCCATCTATCGCAGCATCCAACAGAGTAAAAGAGAGAGAGAAAAAAAGGTTTAGCTGGGCTAGGCTGCCCTCAGCCTTACCCTAGAGACATCAACTCGCGCTTAGGATCATTACGACCAAGTTCCACTGAGAATTAGATGGTTACCGTCGCCCGCCCTAGACTACCCACGGCCCCCTGACTTTGGCTGGCACTGGCCACACACCAGCCCAGGGCCACCTTGTGGACCCCTGGGAGGCCAGACCTGGCAAGACCCAAGAGCGACATAGTGCCTGAGAGTGCCACAAGTCCTGAGGGCTTCACATGGCCTGAGAGTGCCACAAGTCCTGAGGGCTTCACAAGACCTGAGAGTGCCACAAGTCCTGAGGGCTTCACAAGACCTGAGAGTGCCACAAGTCCTGAGGGCTTCACAGTGCCTGAGAGTGCCACAAGTCCTGAGGGCTTCACAAGACCTGAGAGTGCCACAAGTCCTGAGGGCTTCACATGGCCTGAGAGTGCCACAAGTCCTGAGGGCTTCACAAGGCCTGAGAGTGCCACATGTCCTGAGGGCTTCACAGTGCCTGAGAGTGCCACATGTCCTGAGGGCTTCACAGTGCCTGAGAGTGCCACAAGTCCTGAGGGCTTCACAGTGCCTGAGAGTGCCACAAGTCCTGAGGGCTTCACAAGGCCTGAGAGTGCCACAAGTCCTGAGGGCTTCACAGTGCCTGAGAGTGTCACATGTCCTGAGGGCTTCACAAGACCTGAGAGTGCCACAAGTCCTGAGGGCTTCACAAGGCCTGAGAGTGCCACAAGTCCTGAGGGCTTCACAAGGCCTGAGAGTGCCACAAGTCCTGAGGGCTTCACAGTGCCTGAGAGTGCCACAGTGCCTGAGTGCCACAAGTCTGGAGAGCGCCACAGTGCCAGAGAGCACTATAGTGCCACAATGACTGTCATCACATTTCACAGCGGCCATAAAGATTTGCAATAATGCGTTCGCGGCCATGTCGGGACCTAAGAAATGGAAACCTGGTTGTATAATCAATAAGGAAATGGAGCATCACGGGAATGGTTAGTGCCGGGGGGGGGGAGAGGGAGGGGGGGAGGTAACGAGGCACGGAGCTGGGGTGAGAGAGAGAGAGAGAGAGAGAGAGAGAGAGAGAGAGAGAGAGAGAGAGAGAGAGAGAGAGAGAGAGAGAGAGAGAGAGAGAGAGAGAGAGAGAGAGAGCTTAGGATACAAGAAACATAATGAGATACAAACACTCTTAGCGATCACCCTTAAAGATATCAAAGAACGACTTATAGAAAACAATCTCATGTTTTTTGTCACGGACCTTTACATCTTAAGTCTCCATCACCCGTACGTCAAACTTTCGTCCTCCCCTCTCCCACCCCTTCACTGCTCTTAATCCCCCGTATCTCCTCCCACGGGCTCTCGAAGGAGGAAAAACAATGGATTAGCGAGACGCGGGAAGACGTCCCCAGCCTCCCCCGCGGGACGCCTGCCAGAGGGCGCCACGGCGGCGGCGGTCCGCTCAATATCTCAACTCTGAATCATTTACAGTACTGGCGAACGGGCCTGGATGACGTCACCTTGGAGAAGTGCTCGTCTGAGGGAGCACTCCACAAGTCTTGAGCAGAAAACACCTCACAGGTTCGACTCCAGGTTGTCCTGACACATCCTAACACAACAAGTTGGTTTGAGTCATAGCGTCTCAGAGCACCACAGTGCCAAGGATAAGTGCCACAGTGTTTTTAAGCGCCACACTACCAACTGCTCACAGGATAAGTATGGATATATATATATATATATATATATATATAAAATATATATATATATATATATATATATATATAATATATATATATATATATATATATATATATATATATATATATATATATATATATATATATATATATATATATATATATATATATATATATATATATATATATTGCTTGCTTCCGAAAATAATGACATATATAATATCTCTAGAAATACAAATCTAAATGGTGGTCTTGGCAACGTCTAACGGCCTACTTAACCAGACCATCAACCAGGATTAATCTTCATCAACCATGAGATCTGATCAGAAAGCGGGCCGCGACGACACTGAAACCCGCCCACGACCTTTAAGGTAAACTGATTTGACTGATAAAGATGATACCACCACCACAACCACCAGAGATGGCACGGGCCTGAATATCCCCGTAGGTGGTATAAACAGACCTTTGGAGTGAATGTGACCTTCGGTGGTGGTGGAGGAGCATCTTAAGGTGGCTCTGGGAGCCTTGAAAGGTCGGCGGGCCTGAGGAGACCGCGTCGTGGAGGGAGGGAGTACTGGAGGAGGTACACTATCCTCAAGAGGTATACCTCAATTACCCCGTAACTGTGACACAGAGTAGGGGGAAACCGCTCCTCCCCCCCCCCGATACAACAAGTTTACTCCTCTCAATACAACATTGAAGTCACAGGTAAATTAATAATTAAAAACAAACATAAATCCCCAACATTTCGAGTCCAGATGTCTTGTATATAATAATAATAATACAAGATGTCTTTAGATATTAATTTAAGTCAAGAAAACTTTTCTAGAGGTTTGTTAAGCCTCGTGGATGATTTTCGGATATGTTGCGACGAATACAAACGTTTTTCAGATAATTTCATATCACCCAAAAAAACGATTTAGAAATATTGGCTAAACTGAGTACTCAGTACTCATCAACCAAGTACTCATATATTGGCTACACTGAACCAAGCACGTAGATATTGGTTACATTAAGCATTACTAACCAAGTGTATGTGTATACACATACACTTGGGACATACACATGTGTATGTGTACACACATACCCATGTGTATGTGTTGTGACGATAATCTCCTTCAAGAGATTGAGCCTGCTCTTCCCTCCAAAAATACGTCGTTACAAATATATAAAACTACTATGGAAGAAATGTCCAACAACGACAACAACATCTCCAAGGTTTGCCAGAGCGCAAAACGTATGCAGCCAGGGACACCTGCTTCACCTCAAACCGCCAAACTACCTGTCTTGTTGCCGGCTCCTCGCTGATTGGCCGCCGGTCTGGCTGCAACTGCACTCCACCCACCATACTACTCGATGTCTGGGGCCGCCACGACCTCAGTCCTCAGAATATTCAGTGCTTTCATACGGTTAACATTTCTTCCTGGTAGACTGAGCTTTGGCTTACGTATACTAAGAGAGGTGATAGCTTAAAGCCAATATTCCTGCACCTCTCATTTTATTGTATATTGCACAGCTTGTTATTGCTCACTTGTCTTAACGTAACTTTTCATTTTGCCATTTAATTATTCTTATTATTTTGATTGATTGATTTTATTATACGAATTTGTATGTCCATTTTATTCATGTTTTGTTTATCTAACGTAATTAAAATTTCATTGTTAAAATTTACTTGTGTTTTGTGTGTCTTCTCCTTACCTTACCACAGACGAAGTTCCAGATTTTCTATTTTTTTTTTAATTCTATGTGACGAGGCCATACCCCTAGCTTTGAACAGCCGAACACCAACGCGTTACCGTCACAGTGTATACACAAACACTTCGGGACCTGCCCGAAACGCTGCGCGTACTAGTGGCTTTACAAGAGAGTAAATACTGTACTATGCTATGTATTCTCACAAACCCAATGTACCTTCTTGTATATAAGTAAATAAATAAATAAATATATGTATCGAGATTGCTACTGTCTACCCAGAGCCTTTTACCGAGATCTATTATATACCTACAATACATGCAGTACCTATAATACAATAATAATAATAATAACATTTCCAGGATCAAATTTTATCCAAGGATAAAAATTTACACATAATTTACATCCAAAACCAAAACTAAAATCTCCGAATATTATCCAAGGATGATTTCCCTCGTGGATTTGCTCATTATCGATGCTTTTAAAAGACGGGTTTGGGTACGTCTTAATCCTTAAAATACAAGTTTGTTGATATCGTGAGACGCAAGATCCCGTCTTCCAGCCGGTCTTATCCACCATCTATACTTATCTCCCCTTTCCTATCTCCATGGAACAGAAAACTAAAGAACAATTATATCATAGGATAGCCAAACGTCTCTCCACCTTGTGATATCCTCATTCCCTTCCCACAGGCTGGAAACCTCCCCACCCCAGGGAGCCGATCGGCCGAGCAGACAGCACGCTGGACACGTGATCCTGTGGTCCTGGATTCGATCCCGGGCGCCGGGAGAGAATCAATGGGCAGAGTTTCTTTCACCCTATGCCTCTGTTACCTAGCAGTAAAATAGGTACCTGGGAGTTAGTCAACTGTCACGGGCTGCTTCCTGTGGGTGGAGGCCTGGTCAAGGACCGGGCCGCGGGGCCACTAAAGCCCCGAAATGATCTCAAGATAACCCCCCTCTGGGATACAACTAGTTCAGGCTTACAATTCTTTCCAGTGAGTCAATTTCTATTACGTTACCTGGGCAAGAATGTTCAAAAGACCAGAATCTTGGTTTCCAAACCCGCCTGTTAAATTAAAAAGTTAAAAATATATTTTAAATTGAAAAGTTTTTAAGTTATTAAAAAATCTCATTTTTAAACAATTTGAGTTGATTGTTTCGGTCTGTATACTGGGTTAATATTTTGTTGAAATGTACAGCAGCTGACCTCTCTCACCGCAGTCACTGTTTGGGGGAGTCACTGTTAAGAAGTCACTGTTAGGGAGTCACTGTTAGGGAGTTACTGTTAGGGAGTCACTGTTAGGGAGTCACTGCTAGGGAGTCACTGTTAGGGAGTCACTGTTAGGAAGTCACTGTTAGGGAGTCACTGTTAGGGAGTCACTGTTAGGGAGTTACTGTTAGGGAGTCACTGTTAGGGAGTCACTGTTAGGGAGTCACTGTTAGGGAGTCACTGTTAGGGAGTCACTGTTAGGGAGTCACTGCTAGGGAGTCACTGTTTGGTAGTCACTGTTAGGGAGTCACTGTTAGGGAGTCACTGTTTGGTAGTCACTGTTAGGGAGTCACTGTTAGGGAGTCACTGTTAGGGAGTCACTGTTAGGGAGTCACTGTTTGGTAGTCACTGTTAGGGAGTCACTGTTAGGAAGTCACTGTTAGGGAGTCACTGTTAGGGGAGTCACTGTTAGGGAGTCACTGTTAGGGAGTCACTGTTAGGAAGCCACTGTTAGGAAGTCACTGTTAGGGAGTCACTGTTAGGAAGTCACTGTTAGGAAGCCACTGTTAGGAAGTCACTGTTAGGGAGTCACTGTTAGGAAGCCACTGTTAGGAAGTCACTGTTAGGGAGTCACTGTTAGGAAGTCACTGTTAGGAAGCCACTGTTAGGAAGTCACTGTTAGGAAGCCACTGTTAGGAAGTCACTGTTAGGAAGCCACTGTTAGGAAGCCACTGTTAGGGAGTCACTGTTAGGTAAGCACAGAGGGTCATATCTAGACGGGAGAACTGACGGTCGTCAACTATCACATTGTTCTTATCTTTATCTTCTTTGTTGTTGTTTCCTGAAAGTTGAGAGAGAGAGAGAGAGAGAGAGAGAGAGAGAGAGAGAGAGAGAGAGAGAGAGAGAGAGAGAGAGAGAGAGAGAGAGAGAGAGAGAGAGAGAGAGAGAGAGAGGGGGGGGGGGGACGTAGATCAAAGATGCACAATACCTCTCTGAAGTAATCAATTATAAATAAAACTTCCAATACTTTTTTTTTACATAAAGCTTTCTTTTCTAATGTAATAACCAAAACACGAGAGATTCTGGAGAGAGCAGAGTGTGTGTGTGTGTGTGTGTGTGTGTGTGTGTGTGTGTGTGTGTATGTGTGTGTGTGTGTTTGTGTGTGTGTGTGTGTGTTTGTGTGTGTGTGTGTGTGTGGGTGTGTGTGTCCCCCCCCCCCCCCCGAGCTGTTCGAAGGATTACGCTCCGGCTTAATGGAGTTAATGGAGAGAGGAGATGTTAGTGATGGCTACGTATTGGTGATTCCTACTGTTGTGTGTGTGTGTGTTTGAATATAATTAAAAAAAGAGTGACCTCCAAATTTCTCTAGTGCCCAAGTTTATGAACGGTGGAAAAGTGATGTACGGCATCAAATGACTCACAAGATGAGTGGCGCTGCCCAATAAACTCGCCCCTCGGGGCAAAATGTACAAAAAAAATTAAAAAATGACGAGGGTACTTGGGTATTCATTTATGTCATCCACTGACTTGATCAAGTAAACCTGTAATGACTTCGCTTGTATTCTCTCTCTCTCTTTGAGATTTAATGCTAAATTGACTCGTGCATAGAATGTGGAATTTTACAAGGTAAGGGTATATTTGTTTGAAATAATCGTTCCAGATTATATATTATATATTATATATTATATTATATTATATATATATATATATATATATATATATATATATATATATATATATATATATATATATATATATATATATATATATATATATATATATATAATTGAAGGACTCCTGCCTGCTGGTCTACCGTCTCACGGCAGATTAAACATTCAAAAGTTCTGTTGAACAGAAAAGGATTTCATTTCTTTTTTTTTTGTTACTTTACGTTCAACCTCATTCATGTATATAATACTATCCATTTGTATACATTTTCTTCTGTCGTCCATGGACGGAAGAAAATGTATACAAGTTGGCTTATAGCAGACCTCTTCTAACCCTGTTTTCAATGTATAGAAGAAATGTTAAGAGACCTCTATCCCCGTCCTCCGGGGAGAGGAGGTAAGACAAGTTGACCAGACCACACACTAGAAGGTGAAGGGACGACAATCGACTCGAGAATAGTCCAGGACGGACCGAAACGTCGTCGTCCCTTCACCTTCTAGTGTGTGTGGTCTGGTCAACATTCCTCAGCCACGTTATTGTGACTCCTCGCCTGCAGATGTAAGACAACGTAATGGCTGGCCCAAGTGGAAGAGCAGCTCTTACGTCTGCCATATAATTTTATTAGTATTGCAGACTTGGGCTTTGAGTGTGTGTATTCTGTTGATCATTTGCGAGAGACTGATTGGCAAGTGGCCCAGCCGAGTGGCCCAGCCGAGTGGGACAGGTTGCAAGTTGATCTTTGTACCGGAGATATTTCTGGCAAGCTTCGCCTCAACTGATGAAAACACGCTTTATAATTCAGTAGTTGACTAAGGGCATACTTCCACCTCCAGCGAGTTTAATCTCGTTTTATCTGGGGTGTGGGATGGCGGCCGGGGTGTGAGAGAGAGAGAGAGAGAGCATTGAACATAATATATTATGCTTATTTTAAATCTAGTTTACTAATTGGATCGTTTGTCTTTCTTTTATTAAACCATTGTTTTGTCCTATTCATGTTTTCTATTAATTGCTTTAAAATGACCAAACGTCTTCCTCAGACTCTTAAGGTTATTAAAGGATTGTTGTTGGGTGAGAAAAAAAGACATTGTGGGTTGTAGAGTCTTAGGAAATGGGTGAGAAAGATAATGGCGGCTGCACTTCTTAGTATTTCGATGGGCATCTATAAGTTTATTTAGAGGTTTTATCATGTAATCTGACGGTATGATTCTTGGTATCGAATGATGTTGTTAGTTGTTATAGATTCAGCTACTCGGAACAAGTTCCAAGTAGCACGGGCTATGGTGAGCCCGTAACTTACCTGGCACAGGAGTGGGGCAAGTAGCACAGGTTATAGTGAGCCCGTAGTGGACTTACCTGGCACAGGAGTGGTGCAGTGATGAATATATCGGATGATGTTTGACTTGTATTTATTAGGATGAATGTGTGAGGATGATGAGGTGTTCTGTCCGTGTTTACGCTGGAGATGAGAGGTGTTGTCTGTGTTTGTGGCGAAGCACATGGTTCAGGGATTCGAGTGGGTGATTGTGGGTATTAGCGGATAGGAGATCATGAAGCTCTTGGAGCTTCACTATGGCTGGACGGTAGAGCGACGGTCTCGCTTCATGCAGGTCGGCGTTCAATCCCCGACCGTCCAAGTGGTTGGGCACCATTCCTTCCGAACCCCCGTCCCATCCCAAATCCTTGTCCTGACCCCTTCCAAGTGCTATATAGTCGTAATGGCTTGGCGCTTTTCCCCCTGATAGTTCAATTCAATAGTTCTTGGAGCTGTTCACTTGGTGGTTATGGAAAGAAAGTTCGGTGGTTAAAGTTACTGCAGTAAATGGTATGTTTTTTTGTTTAGTTTGATAATATCAATGACTAAATTCGTCGTCTAATTCAAATATTCAGTTCCAGTAGTGTTAGAGTATTATCAATAGACTCACTAGTTAGAAGAAGTTTTGAGAATTTATTCAATTTTATTTAAGCAAGGATATATTCATCTTTGTTGAATCTCTCGTGAATAACTTTGGTAGAAGTACAGTCTATTGAGTAATAGGTCGTTGTGCCTTTTAGGTCAGGTCTACATGTATGGGTGCCTGGGGTGTATAGGTGGGAAGAGGTCTTCATTTACTTATAAGTCATTGAAATAATGAATTAAATCTTCAATCCTGGATGATGACCAGACCACACACTAGAAGGTGAAGGGACGACGACGTTTCGGTCCGTCCTGGACCATTCTCAAGACAATCGACTTGAGAATGGTCCAGGACGGACCGAAACGTCGTCGTCCCTTCACCTTCTAGTGTGTGGTCTGGTCAACTTACTTTAGCCACGTTATTGTGACTCATCGCCTTCAATCCTGGAGTATACAGCTCCAGCATGGAGTCAATATTTCGTCAAGCACAAGACTAAATTGGAGAAGGTTCAGAGGTATGCCACCAGACTAGTACTCGAGCTGAGGGATATGAGCTACGAGGAGAGACTACGGGAACTGAACCTCACGTCGCTGGAAGACAGAAGAGTTAGGGGAGAGACATGATCACCATACACAAAATTCTGTGTGGAATTGATATGGTGAACAAACTATTTAGCATGGGTGGAACACGAACAAGGGTGTACAGGTGGAAACTTAGTACCCAAATGAGCCACAGAGACATCAGAAAGATTTTTTTCAGTGTCGTACCCAAATGAGCCACAGAGACATCAGAAAGATTTTTTTCAGTGTCAGAGTGGTTAACAGATGGAATGCATTAGGCAGTAATGTGGTGGAGGCTGACTCCATACACAGTTTCAAATGTAGATATGATGGAGCCCAGTAGGCTCAGGAACCTGTACACCAGTTGATTGACAGTTGAGAGGCGGGACCAAAGAGAGAAATCTCAACCCCTCGGAAACGCAACTAGATGAGTACAACTAGGTGAGTACACACACACACACACACACACACACACACACACACACACACACACACACACACACACACACACACACACACATTCTGCCAGTATTACCACAATCACTGTTCGTGGTTGGATGAACTCACAGCTTCCCTCTGGGGTAGGCCAGAGAGGTTAATAATTCACCGTCTCCATTATTCAGAGAGACACACACACTCTCCGCTCAGGAGAACCACGAATGGCTTGCCCCATATGGCTTAGGATACACCAATGGTTTAATCCAGCAGCAGCAGCAGCAGCAGCACTACACAGGTGCTGCGTGTACGTGAGTGTGTCCGTATACACCGGTGTGACCAGACAATAGTGGGGCGCACCTCTGTGAGTGCCAGAAATAATGTAATATTTAAAACAGTCCCCCGTTTTCCCGTTTTCTCTACTCATGTATTAGAGTCGTGCATTATTATATTCTAAATGGGATACCGGTAATGCCCTCGCTGGTCAGGTATCTCTCTCTCTCTCTCTCTCTCTCTCTCTCTCTCTCTCTCTCTCTCTCTCTCTCTCTCTCTCTCTCTCTCTCTCTCTCTCTCTCTCTCTCTCTCTCTCTCTCTCTTTGTGCCTGCATGTTTTTCTATCTTCCTGTTTCTTCCTCTCTCAACACAATTTCCCGAATTGCATTTTACTGGTGTCAGATCTTTGATGTGAGAGGAGAGTGGGTGTTGTAGAAGAGCTCGCATTATCTCCCTATGCTTCCCACCCCCGCCAGTTGGCGTTCCATTATGTCAGCTAATTACTGGCAAAGTATGATGGCAAATTGTGTACTTTATGCATAGAAGGGCACAGAGGGATGGCCTATGTACACGAAGGTTGGTGGAGTTAAGCCTATTGTCGTGGGTGACCCTTCGCCGCCTCGTTGCTGGGGGGGCAGCCTAGCAAGGGCAGCCTCGTTGCTAGGGGGCAGCCTAGCAAGGGCAGCCTCGTTGCTAGGGGGCAGCCTAGCAAGGGCAGCCTCGTTGCTAGGGGGCAGCCTAGCAAGGGCAGCCTCGTTGCTAGGGGGCAGCCTAGCAAGGGCAGCCTCGTTGCTAGGGGGCAGCCTAGCAAGGGCAGCCTCGTTGCTAGGGAGCAGCCTAGCAAGGGCAGCCTCGTCGCTAGGGGGCAGCCTAGCAAGGGCAGCCTCGTCGCTAGGGAGCAGCCTAGCAAGGGCAGCCTCGTTGCTAGGGGGCAGCCTAGCAAGGGCAGCCTCGTTGCTAGGGAGCAGCCTAGCAAGGGCAGCCTCGTCGCTAGGGGTTCACCTAAGGGTAAATAGGTACTTGGGAGTTTGGGCTGTGGGCTGGCCTAGGGGGGGGGGGGCTCGATAAGCAAAAGAGGCTTCCTGTTCCCATCAATGGGAAACAAATCATAACAATTCTATTTTAATTAAAAAATGTCTAGAGATATAAGGACCTCAAGAACGCACG
>NC_091178.1:9034609-9134609 GCF_040958095.1 Procambarus clarkii
GAACAGCGGCATTAGGTGAAAGGAAATGTGCTCAACCATTTGTCAAGCCCGGGATTCGAACCCGGAATTCTTGATTGTGCTTCGAGAACGAAGCCGACTATACTACCCGGGACCCTTAACCCGCGACCCGGGTCCCGGTAAATAACGATGTCCTGGAATCAAGTCAACACTATGTTTTTTGTATATTTTTTTTTTTTGAGATATATACAAGAGTTGTTACATTCTTGTAGAGCCACTAGTACGCGTAGCGTTTCGGGCAGGTCCCTGGAATACGATCCCCGCCGCGATGAATCGTTAAGAAATTTATATATACAAGAGTTCTTACATTCTCGTACAGCCGCTAGCACACATAGCGTTTCGGGCAGGTCCTTAATCCTAATTTTCACCCGGAATACGACCCGCCAAATTGTTTAATAACCGGGTTAAATGGCGATATGTCACAGTTTCGACTCGATAATGGCCAAGTACGTCGTTATTTTTCGAAGTAGCCAAAGTTTCGGGTACGTCGAAGGTACCCTTTAGGCGTCATTTTTCTCAATTCTGTAATAAAAAAAAACAAAAAATATATATAATCAAAAGAAATATCTACCCAGGAGTTGATAATGTTATAGTAGATTATAAACATGGAAACTGGGAAAGACCGATGGCCAGTACAGTTAAGGCTGCCCTCATCGTCTAGTAAAAGAAAACGTATTCATCACTATAGAAAACAGTACTTGATTTTGGATGAACTATAAGAAACGTTGATTACATATACGTTTCTAACTGTCTGAGACAGGAAGGATGTTATGTTAATCACGGTTCCCCTCCACAAGTACAAGGTTGTCCACATGGTCACCAAACTAGATACAAGTCAGACCGTATAGTGTTTAACCGACTGACCGAGTAACGCGCACATGTTAGATATTATAGCGCCCGATAGGCTCAGGAGTCTGTACACCAGTCGACTGACAGTTGAGAGGCTGGACCAAAGAGCCAGAGCTCAACCCCCGCAAGCACAACTAGGTGAGTATATACAATGCGTAACTGATTTTTATTGAATTGTGTCGAGGGACAGACAGCCAGTGTTTATAGGAATGTTAGGCTTATATCGAGGTCTTATATCGAAGCACAACTAGGTGAGTACTCATTGTGATGAGGAAGGAAGGTAAGCGTGAGGAGAAAGCGCTAAGCCAGTATCAGTACATGGCCCATGGAAGGGATCTGAGGACGGAGGGAAGGAACGACACCCAACCATTTGCTTTATCCGGGATCGATGCGGACCTGTAACAAGCTTGGCCGTCCGAGTGGTTGGACATCATTCCCGGAATACCACCCGCCAAATCGTTTAACAACCAGGTACCCATTCACTGCTGGGTGAACAGAGGCTACAGTTAAAGGATTGGCATCAAGCCAATCCTCCCCGGCCAGGTTACGAACCCATGCCAAAGCGCTGGCGAAGCGTCGAGCGAGTGTTTTAACCACTGCGCCACAAGGACTAGCTACATATTCACGTTTGTTTCGCGAGCCGCTGCCGTTTTTAGTACATCAGTTTTTGGCCTTAAGGAAATTATACATCAAAATGCGATGTACTATTCAGCAGAACAGGTTAAACTGAGAGCAACATAAACACAGAGAACGGAAGCCAATAAAGAATACTGTTTTGACCCGACACAGAAAACGGACGTTAAATGCACCCGAGACTAAGATATAAAGCATGTGATACCTGCCGCCCGCGGGAGAAAACATCAATGAATCTAAAGCGACCACAATTTAAATAAAATGTTAATGAATGCGCTTCTCACCGGGTGGCACAGACCTCCGCAGCTCCACACCACTAAGCTCCACTGGCCACCGCGGACGTAAATAGTGAACCCCACGATAATAGCCTCGTTCTGACGTCAACTGTACCTGCCGTTAAACGGCCAAACTGTCTATTGACAGAGACGGCATCAGTAGAACCCGTTCTGTCTCACGAGTCTCTACAAACTGTATCTTGTAATGAAGTGTTGAGCTGACCTCCTGGACGGCTATCACAACCTGTCCTCACAGTTAACACACACACTACAGTTTTGAGGCTATCGTATTGAGCTTCAATACGATATCAACAGTATTGGCTATCAAGAACAGCGTCAGAATTCTGTTGCTTTAGTGAAATGAAAAAGCACCGTAACATTGCCACTTGCTGGGACAAGTTGGCTGTACAAGTTCACACGCTTGTGGGTTACCTTACATTGAGGTGCTTCCGGGGCTTGGCGTCCCCGCGGCCCGGTCGTCGACCAGGCCTCCTGGTTGCTGGACTGATCAACCAGGCTGTTAGACGCGGATGCTCGCAGCCTGACGTATGAACGTATATGGGTAGACAAACCCACTTCACATCTGACACTTGTCAAGTGTGATAATGTTGAAACGTTGTTTAATTGGCTGAATGCTTTACAGGAATCAATGTTTATTGTCAAGTGGTGTTTAAAGTGCTTATATTATACTCGTCTCATTCTTTCCCTGTAAGATGTAATTGGTTGGGCACCATTCCTTCCCTCCGTCCATTTCTAAATCCTTATCCTCATATCCCTTCCAAGTGGGATAGACGTCGCGTCGCAATGGCTTGGTGCTTTCTCCGGATAAAGACCTTACCTTTTACTTAAATTTATATATCACTTATGTATTTATATATCACTTATGTATTTATATATCACTGACCAGCCCATTTTCCTAAGGTTTCCTTACGTCAAGAAAACGGTCAATTTAAAGTGTCCTCTCCTAACTTACCAGAGGACCCAAAACAGAAAACGGGACAGTACGTCACTTTCGCCAGCCGCTTTCATTTTCTAACACGACAATTTTCTACCTTATGTAACGCATACGAGCAAAATGCGACGTTCTTTGCAAGAGGACAGGTTGCACTGACCTATTTATCTACAACATACGCTCTTCTTGAGTCAGTCACTTCGTGTATGCCTCTCTCTTTCCTCTCATTCATTATTTCCAAGATTATTCTGTCTCATAAGACTGAAATGCTGTTGTGAATTAGGGAAGTTGATCCTCGAGGTAGTCTTCAGGTTCCTCTGGTCTATAGTAACCCCGGCCAGGCAGAATGGCGAAGTTGCTCTTCTAATTCCGTTTTCTTTGACGTGAGTTTTGTGAAACCTTGACTTATGTTTTGCCGACGACAGGAAGCCTGATTGCTTAGTTTATTGTGCACCCGATACTCGTCCTGTGAGCGGAGGCGCAAAAAAAGGAGTACAGAGGGCACAAAAGGTCTTTATCAGACTTTATCCACAACCATTGTCGAACTCCTTGGTACCAATTTATTGATAGGTGAATAGAGTAATAGAGAATAACATAGGGAGGGGGTAATAGGTTAGAAGGCTCTCTCTATTCTTACGAGCTCACAATACCAGCAAGAAACTCATAATCTTGTATCTTGTGCTAACATTACCACTATTCCTATTACTACTACTAAGATTACTATTACTACTCACCACAACGTCTACTACTATCAGAACTTTTATAACTACTCGCTACAACTTTTATTCCTACCACTATCACGGCTACTATTACTAAACTACTTTCAAAAGTATCAAAAGTACATTCAACATCAGCTGCGGTTTCATAGTTTCATATACTCTGTGAACTAAATAAATTCAACCCCATGGCTTGGGTCCAGATCCTTAGGATAGAATAAAAATCCCCAAACATGGAATAATTCATGAACATCCTGCCAGAGAGCTGACTAGGCTACAAGCGTCAGCCTGTGGCGAGGAGGAAGGTGGTGGTGACTCCTTCTCCTCAGAGAACCTCTCTGGACACTGACTCAATTTCATCAGACCAACGCCCCTATATGTCCTTAGTTAAGAGACCTCTGGTGGCCATAGGAGAAACCACATATGTACACTCACAGCTGTAGTCCGGCCCATCTTCTCGAATAGCACATTATATCTTGCCGTATAAATCTCCAACGGTCTAAATTATGATGTACTATAAATCATGGCGGCTGACAAAATTGACAGGCTGTTATGTTTTGTATTCGTGGGTCCTCTGTTAGGTAAGGTTCGGGCAATTTAGCACATCACTGCGACGTGACGGCTCGAAATGATGGGCTGAACTAACACAGTGTGGTTGATAGGCTTTAAACCCAACACCAAATATGTTGATCAAATTTGGTTCCGGTTACAAACCCCCGCCACCTTTGCAATTAAATATTTATATACTGTTATCTACAGCCCAAGCTTTTGGCGAGCCCCGCAGGCCAGTCTTAAAGACGATATCCAGAGCATCAGCAGCTTCACCAGCGACCTGCTACACCACCAGCAAGCCCGATAACAGCTCCTAGATAAGCTTGACACAGTGGCACAATTTCCTTTGACGCCTATCTCGACCCACCCATGTTGGGCACGTACCCAAGAGCGATTACTATGAGAGAAATTAGCCTCAAGCGTATGGACTCCAACCTGGAACAGATGCAAACATTTCCATTTATAGCAATAGATTTGCGGTCTAATGTTTAGGAATATGGCTAACGAGTCAGACAAGTAAGGAACATTTCGGTCTAATGATCCTCCACGAGATGATTGCCAAATACCGCGCCAACATCAGTCGATTAATGGTCGAGAGGCAGGGCCCAAGAGCTCATTCTCTGCAAGGCGAGCACTAGAGGCCTGCTAGCAAGGTCTCTCCAGCACGCCAAGCTAGACACGTTATAGTATCAGACTCCAGGGCCAGGATTTAAGGAACATTTCCCGACCTACTTACAAGATCTGCAAGTCTGATCTAGATCGTGGCGAATTTTTCCGTATTTACTAAGAAGTTTACGAGTTCGGAAGGTTTACGAGATCGTTCTCAATTCAAGGTTATTATCGTTAAGGACAACCTCTTAGCGCTTGGGAGCTCGTAAATGTTTTAGTAAATACAGTGGTACAGCTCTCGTAAGTAGCCTCCAAGGAACATTGCGAATCCGGTTACACGAGTGTGAGGGTTGCTTGGATATCTTCGTTTGTGTCTTAGGAAGTATGTAGGTTGTTCCTTCCCCTGGAAAGTTGTTGGCTGTGGCCAGCATGATTCTCCAAGGCCATATTACCTCATCAGTGTGGAACTTGGCGTGTCTCCAGCTTGCCACAGCAGCAGCAGCAGCAGCAGCAGCAGCAGCAGCAGCAGCAGCAGCAGCAGCAGCAGCAGCAGCAGCAGCAGCAGCAGCAACAACAGCTGCAGCAGCAACAGCAGAATAGAAGCAATATTTGTGAGGACCCATAGCCTCAGAGAAAAGAATTAAAGACATTCATCGAAAACCTTGCAGTTTCTTTCTGAGTATTTTTGGGTATTTTTATCTCTTTTCAGGAAATTGGCTGCTCGTAAGTCACAGGTTTGCCTAATGAGTTCCTTTCTTAACTCCAACAGGAACTTAAGTGCACATTTAACCCCCGGCGCCAAAGGGGTCTCTGAGCCTAGTGACACGAACACGAACTGAGCAGTTCGAACACGAACTCTGTAACAATATCTTAGGGTCCCTGTCATTCCTGACCATCTGGCTCTCATTGGAGGTGGCGACGACCTCTCTACCTTCAAATAGACAGTAACGTAGACAGGTATCAGGGCAACCCGTCCTCTTAAAAATAACGTCTCTTTTGGCTCGTATGCGCACTATGGCCAAATTTGGACGTAATTTGAAATGACATCGACGCACAAAAGTAACGTAGTGTTCCGTTTTCTGTTTGAGTCGTCTGGACTACGCGGACAGGTTAGGAGAGGAAACTTTCAACTAACGTATTTCATAACGTTTTGAAACTTTATGAGAATTTCCTGCCCACCTAACCTATCAGAGGACCCTTAACTTACTGTTGTTGAAAAAAAAATCCCAAATTTATTGTCATTATTTTTTCATTTTCAAATTACGTCCAATTTCGGCCATATGGGCAAACGGCCAAAAGCGACGTTATTTTGAAGAGGACAGGTTGTGATGGACACGTGTAGTCCCAGACAAATTGTTCACCATTCCTCCGAGGCTGTTCAGTAACCTGCACAGGCCCGAGACTGTTCAACACGCTTCCACTACACATAAGGGGCATAACTGGCCGACCCCTCACAGTGTTCAAGAGAGAACTGGACAAGCACCTCCAAAGGATACCTGATCAACCAGGCTGTGACTCATACGTCAGGCTGCGAGCAGCCGCGTCTAACAGCATGGTTTGATCAGTCCAGCAACCAGGAGGCCTGGTCGACGACCGGGCCGCGGGGACACTAAGCCCCGGAAGCACCTCAAGGTAACCCGTCGCTTCCGTCTGTCGTCCGTTCTGTACACTTGGGGGTTCCCCTTGTGCTGGACACTTGGGGGTTCCCCTTGTGTTGGACACTTGGGGGTTCCCCTTGTGCTGGACACTTGGGGGTTCCCCTTGTGCTGGACACTTGGCCGTCTAGTAATCTTCCCCTCTAACTTGTGACAGAAGAGACCATAGTGTCTGTATTGATTTGCCGATACATTGCCACACATATATATCTGTGTTTGGTGGAGCCAGGCGCGGCTAAACGAAGGACAACATCAATACTAAAGGCCTGAGTGTTGACGTAGACACTTAGTAATTTAAGAGAGAGCTAATAGGAAATCCCCAGCATGACGGGCTTGCACAGGAAGGAGCGCTTCTTTTTTTTTTTTTACCAGAAGCTGCTTCCAAAATCAGAGGTTATATTCACAACTTAAGCTATCCTCTGCAAGTACACCTAGGTAAGTACCGCAGCTCTGATAACACGTGATCTCCTTAGCGCTCCAAGCCAGACACGTTAGTTCCGGATTCCAGGGATCAGAATTCACGGAGGAGTTCCAGACCTACTTACAATCATTTAGGAAATTTGTTCGCGGTGAACAGTCTACATGTCTCTCTGACTGATACCTTGAATGAACATCGGATCTTTAATCCCAATGAAATCTTAAGTACTGTAGGAGAATGTCTCAGTAATTCACTACCTGAAGTACAAGAGTAACAGAATACAGATGCAGGCGATGAGTCACAATAACGTGGCTAAATTATGTTGACCAGACCACCACACACTAGAAGGTGAAGGGACGACGACGTTTCGGTCCGTCCTGGACCATTCTCAAGTCGATTGTGAATGGACCAGGACGGACCGAAACGTCGTCGTCCCTTCACCTTCTAGTGTGTGGTCTGGGTCAACAACAGAATACAGACAAAATAGATACTATACAAAGTGCTCTCTTCCACTTAAGAGACAATGATAGCAATATCAGAATAATTATTACCACTCTCAGCGATCAAGTGAAAATTACAATTTGCAATTTTCTCTGATGTTTACAGAGTGGAAGAGGAGAGTGACACAGTGTTACCATACCCAAGGTTCGTCCACATGATGCACACCCCTGGCAAGGAAAGCAATTCATCTCTGGCTATTATTGGCGATTCATCAAATTTTCATGTCTGACCTTCAGAGTGCTACGAGTATTGACCTTCCATAACACACACACACACGGGGTCTACCTCACACAACACACACACACGGGGGTCTACCTCACACAACACACACGGGGGTCTACCTCACACAACACACACGGGGGTTTACCTCACACAACACACACGGGGGTCTACCACACACAACACACACACACGGAGTCTACCTCACACACGGGGGTCTACCTCACACAACACACACGGGGGTCTACCACACACAACACACACACACGGAGTCTACCTCATACAACACACACACGGGGGTCTACCTCACACAACACACACACACACACACACATACACACGGGGGTCTACCTCACACAACACACACGGGGGTCTACCACACACACACGGAGTCTACCTCACACAACACAACACACACACGGAGGTCTAGCAACAATGACACCAGGTCGAATTAAGATTATAAATACTCTGTTCAGATCCTGCTATTTAAAGTTGAAGCGAGGCTTACCCCAGGGGTCACCTGTCATACCTGAATGACAGGTGATCACTTAGCCTGCCAGAGGCATTAATTACCAGTCAGGAAACTACGGTAGGAATGCCTGGCACTCAGCAGGCAGCAGGCAGGGTCAGTGTACCAATCAGAAGCTTGGCTTCTGTTGGTAGTAGTGTGTTTATTCTTGGGTGCTGCATCGTTAATGAATGAATGAATGATATTTGTAATACTTTTGTTTTTATATATCTATGATTTTTTGTGTATTGTGTATTACCAGCCACGTTTGGGCAATGATAATATATATGTATTTGTTAATGTAATGTATGAGATGCGGCTAGTATATTGTGCACCCCATACCCATTTTGTGAGCGGTAGCGCAAAAAGCATTACAGAGGGCACAAAATAGTCCTGCGGGTGCCCGCTCTAGCAACCAGAGGAAGACAATGTACTCACGCTTAGATATCAAACAAATTCCACTGAGACCGTTTAAACAACTTTTTTTTTTGCCGGAGTAATTAAATGTCGTCGTATCTGCTTTCTTTAGTTACCACTGATGATAAAACATCTAATAATGATGAATATTATATATATATATATATATATATATATATATATATATATATATATAGATATATATATATATATATATATATATATATATATATATATATATATATATATATATAATGATTTTTTTTAGTATTGAATATTATGTTTTAGAAAAATGTATTATACTGCCCCTATTGAATCACATATTATACAATACGTATTATTATTCTAAATTTATTAAACCACGTGTATAATTCTACGTATACTACATGTATTGTGCTACATATACTGGCTAACACATCCTACACACCCCCCAGTGTATCATATCAAACTCCTAATGCAATTAATCTCCCTACAGGCTCTACAGGTGAGCCTATTGGTTCACTCTCACTACAATGTATACCCTTGACAAGAGCACTCTAGGCCATCTACAGGAGCACTCTAGGCCATCTACAGGAGCACTCTAGGCCATCTACAAGAGCACTCAAGGCCATCTACAGGAGCACTCTAGGCCATCTACAAGAGCACTCTAGGCTCCCTCCACAGGAGCACTCTAGGCTCCCTCCACAGGAGCACTCTAGGCTCCCTCCCCAGGAGCACTCTAGGCTCCCTCCCCAGGAGCACTCTAGGCTCCCTCCACAGGAGCACTCTAGGCTCCCTCCACAGGAGCACTCTAGGCTCCCTCCACAGGAGCAATGTACACCGTGTACAGGGGCACTCTAGGGACGTACTCGACAGGAGAGGAGTTCACTCAGGCAGAGGACGTCCAAGGACAGGGAGGTCGGCTCCCCTGTCACGTCCCGTCCCGGCTCCCACAGTACCGCCTGGCGCCGCCACTGCTCTTCTAGATCGATAACCACTACGTATGACGTCGACGAGTGGGATATATAATGAGAGAGAGAGAGAGAGAGAGAGAGAGAGAGAGAGAGAGAGAGAGAGAGAGAGAGAGAGAGAGAGAGAGAGAGAGAGAGAGAGAGAGAGAGAGAGAGAGAGAGAGGTTATAAAGCTCTCAGAATCATCTAATGTTTCAAATGTAGAACAATTTACCCTCACCCAACATATGCTACATATGTTACATATTTTTACATATCCCCCCCCCCCAGGCGGTATATCATATGTAAAAAAGGTAAATACTGCTTTTCTTTACACAAGAGGGTTCGAGAACAGGCGATTTCTCAATCATGTTAGAAGACTTAGAGTTTTCCCCTTTCCATAGCTCATGGTAAGCTTTTCCCTACTGGTTTTCCCTGGAACACGACCCACAAATCGATCTACAACCAGGTATTCAATTACTGCTGGGTGAAGAGAGGCGAACAGTTGAGGGTTAAATACTTGTATATAGGTAAGTACTGAAGTTTGTACATAAGGTTGTTGATTTGTGGAGCAAATTATCGATAACATAAAAGATGTGGAATCACGTGATTGTTTCAAGCGTAAGTTAGACATTTTAGCTATATTTATATCTTGACTAATCCGGTGTTGCTGAAAGTTGATTTTTACCTCTTCATAACCTAAACATTCGTTATACATATATCAATACTAAGCTTGAACAAGTCCACTGGAGCCGTGATAAGGATTCGAACCTATGCGCTGGGGTGTTCCAGCACATACATTCGAATCCTCACTACGGCTCCTGTGGATTTGTTCATTTATATACCACGATAATGTGATTTCTCTGCGTAAGACTAAGCTTATAATGAAGCACTGTTTGCCTACCAGATTACTGATGGAAGCATTTGAATTCCAGTCTCTTTAACACACACCAAAAACCTGACCTGTTCGGCTAGTGAAACGAAGAGAGAGATCCAAGAGAACGAAGAAAATGTTAATGGGGGGTATCTATTAGGTCGTAAACGGGCCAGCCAGGGGCCAGATTCACGAAAGCACTTACGAACCTGTACATCTTTTCTCAATCTTTGGCGGCTTTGTTTCCAATTATTAAACAGTTAACGAGCTCCGAAGCACCAGGAGGCTGTTTATAACAATAACAACAGTTGATTGGGAAGTTTTCATACTTGTAAACTGTTTAATAAATGTAACCAAAGCCGTCAAAGATTGAGGAAAGATGTACACGTTCGTAAGTGCTTGCCTAAGTGCTTTCGTGAATCTGGCCCCAGAGTCATAGGAGCCCCCCAAGACAATCCCTGAATAAAAACAAAACAAGACAAGAAAAACATCTTAAACATCCTTTATATAACTCCTCCCCCCCCCCTCCCTAGGCCTACCTATGACAATTAACACCTGCAGGAATTACCCGAAAGTATATCCCTGGTTGAAAAAATTATAAAAAAAATGAATAAAACAAAAAAGTCAACGAAAAATACCTTCAACCTCATTCCATTGTTTAAGTGTTCTCTCACCTGACGTGGGAATTAACACCTGCAGGAATTAACGAGCTTACCAGCCCCTCGCCGTTTGGTTTGATGTTGAGTTTAATGCTCTCAGAGGGTCATCACGTCCGCCACAATGGCTTACTGACCAGCCAGCAAGAACACTTTATTCATTACTAGTCACTTTAGTGACTAGTAATGAATAAAGTAATGATACTTATAATAAATAAATAAAGTAATGATACTCATTACTAGTCACTTTAGTCCTGGACATAGTCCAGGACTAAAGTGACTAGTAAAGGACTAAAGTGACTAGTAAACAGGACTAAAGTAAACTCAGTGTACAGTATATACACCAAGAAGCGAGGTAAACCCCTCGGTGTTCATATCCCGTCACTTTGGTATCCTGTTGGGCTTAAGCCCTGTCAACCTATACAGGAGGATAAGGATACCGAAATTGTTTACACGTATACTATAATCCTGTATATAGTCCACAAAGTAAACTCGGAGCCTGAGGTATACACATTTTAATGTTTCGTGTCTCGTCATCCCTCGGGTGGAGCAGGAGGTTTACTTGTACAGCTTTTGGGGCTAATGAAGAGCAACAAGTTAGGGGGAAAAAGAGGAGACCCAAGTCTGGTGTACTCCCGATACTCACATTAGAATGGTAGTCCCGATACTCACATTAGAATGGTAGTCCCGATACTCACATTAGAATGGTAGTCCCGATACTCACATTAGAATGGTAGTCCCGATACTCACATTAGAATGGTAGTCCCGATACTCACATTAGAATGGTAGTCCCGATACTCACATTAGAATGGTAGTCCCGATACTCACATTAGAATGGTAGTCCCGATACTCACATTAGAATGGTAGTCCCGATACTCACATTAGAATGGTAGTCCCGATACTCACATTAGAATGGTAGTCCCGATACTCACATTAGAATGGTAGTCCCGATACTCACATTAGAATGGTAGTCCCGATACTCACATTAGAATGGTAGTCCCGATACTCACATTAGAATGGTAGTCCCGATACTCACATTAGAATGGTAGTCCCGATACTCACATTAGAATGGTAGTCCCGATACTCACATTAGAATGGTAGTCCCGATACTCACATTAGAATGGAGATGAGTCACAGAAGGCTGTGATTCATACGTCAGGCTGCGAGCAGCTGCGCCAAAGAGCCTGGTTTACCAGACAACCAACCGGGAGGCCTGGTCGGAGACCGGGCCGCGGGGCTGTTGATCCCCGGAAGCTACACAAGGTAGGGATATCCCAGTACAAACTACCACTACTACTAAAGGTAATTATAAACAATATAAGGATACTCACCTCTGGGAACCTCTTGAGAGCGTGGAGACCGAAGCCTGGTGAGCGGATGTCCTGGCCAACCATTGTGGTGATGCGGGAACCTGAAGGGTACAGAGAGAGGGTATTATGGCTCATGTGTCACAAGACTACACGTCAGAGAAATTGAGAAGTAATAAAGAAAAAGTCATTCTAATAATATTAATATTTCTGCTCCCTCTTGACAAGTCAGACACATCATTCGTTCTCGCAGTAAAAAAAAATAAAACTTCTGATTTATAAAATTACAGCTATATCTGTCGCTAGAAATGATGCACACACAAAAAACACGTACCACATCACATGTGTACATGAAAGTCATTTTTCCCAAAATGCCAAAAGTTCTCGCGTAGAGTCCTTGCGTGTTTTACAACCCAGCCTGTGGCGTATCCCAAGGTTGCCTCATCTTTTTTATCTTTTTCCCTTCTGTTTGACTTCCAAAATAAACACGAATCTACTGAAGGAGACGCTGCAGAAGGGCTGGCGCTCTCTGCTCTCGACCTACTTAAGAGTTTTCCCAGAAATTTAAAGATGCCTTTTGTACCTGCCGAGTCGGCTGGTCACGCTCTGGTTAAGGAAGGTTAAGTTCTACCAGTCAGGACAAATTTGGGGCAGTTAGTTACTTTTGCACCTGTGATTATACTTTGAGATATAAGTTTCGTCCTAATCACACACTCAGACCTTGAGAAGACCTTGAGGAAGCACTCAGTAGAGTGCGAAAGACTTCAGTGTAAATTCCTAATATAAATTTCACAAATACACAAGTGTGGGGTTGTTATCCTCTGTTATTATGGCTGTGAGAAGACATTACCATTTCTAACTTTTGTCATTTATTTTACACACCATTCCTATCTCGTGGGCGGTGGTGGAAAGGGTTACAAAGGCACATAATGGGTCAAGGAACTGAACCCCATAGTTCATCTTGCTAAGCAAGTGACACTCTTGTGAAGCTAGGTATACATTTTTCTTATTACACACACATGAATATATGAAAATCATTTTGAGGCAATGTAGTGACTTGAACTCGCGTTCTAGTGATTCCAAGACACCTGACTTAACCAGGATCACCAGAACGCGAGTTCAAGTCACTCCATTGCCTCAAAATGATTTTCAGTGGTATATCAGGCCATTGTGATATGCATATAAATATACATACACACACACATTATATTTACATGTATATACACAAATACATATATCAGTAGTCTTTTTATATCACAGACGATTCAAGAAGTGGATCGCAATAGTCTCTATATAAGGCAGTTTACATATGCGGTGAGTCAATCACACAGTTACTAGTCTTGCTCCACACCCACCCAACTGGGCGGCAGCTTTACAGTCATGTGCTCCACACCCACCCAACTGGGCGGTAGCTTTACAGTCATGTGCTCCACACCCACCCAACTGGGCGGCAGCTTTACAGTCATGTGCTCCACACCCACCCAACTGGGCGGTAGCTTTACAGTCATGTGCTCCACACCCACCCAACTGGGCGGCAGCTTTACAGTCATGTGCTCCACACCCACCCAACTGGGCGGTAGCTTTACAGTCATGTGCTCCACACCCACCCAACTGGGCGGCAGCTTTACAGTCATGTGCTCCACACCCACCCAACTGGGCGGCAGCTTTACAGTCATGTGCTCCACACCCACCCAACTGGGCGGCAGCTTTACAGTCATGTGCTCCACACCCACCCAACTGGGCGGCAGCTTTACAGTCATGTGCAGGCTGCACCTACAGTAAGCAAATTTTGGATACTTGGCCAAGATTCCTGGCAGTATATTATTATGAACGAAGTACTTACACATTTCTTTAACACCATTGATGGAGTTATCTCTGAATTCCGCGATTTTTCGCATTCGAGGATATAATGACGCAATGTGAATAGTTCTGCTGACAGAATTTACATTTGGTCAAGTCTAAATCAGCAAATGTTACAAACTCCCAGAGGTACTTGTAACCGAGCCTAAGCCTAGCAGTGGTGACACGTGTGTCCTGACCTTATAGGATGGCCCATAGACGTGCGGTTCTACCTGCATAATAAAATGATTATAAATGGAGGAACTAGTGTAAATTTCACTTTGCCACAAGTTTACTAGGGTGGTGGGATGAAATGTCGCTATATGTTTTCTTTCTCATGTTATTTCAGGCTATTTAGTATTACTATTTAATAGGCAAGGTTACATTATGATATCATAGGCTAGGTTAAATGATGACATCATAGACTAGGTTAATTTATGAAATTATAGGCTACGTCATGGGTAGATATAATTTTTAAGTATGCATGCTAAAATCAACAATTCTTTAATGTAAAATCTTGTCGCATGCCAACCGAAATTTTAGGGAACTTATTAGTATTTCGTGTCTTTCAAGTATTGGAAGAACCTCAAATAACAAAAAAATCACACTAGAGCAGTAAAAATCAAAGAATGCTTTAAGAATGATTATTACAAGTAATGTAAGACGGCTTGAATGTAAAATTTAGTGAAGGAATTTTTACCTAAAAGGTCATCCTACGCTGTTGAAAACGTGGATATTTTGCATTAGGCTTTAAGTGTAATTCTCGATGCCATATACACCCAGACAATGCAAGTAGCAGTTTTTAACGTCAGCAAAAGAATAAACAATAATTCTAAATTTCTGTGTTTTTTGTTTCTTTATATTATATCAATCAACCATAATGTTTTCAGATTTTCCAAATACATTACAGTGTCCAGTCTTCTAATCGCTTTACCTTCCTAAACCACAATAAAAGAAAATGAAATTCAAGATATTCATTTATAAATCCCTTACGAGCAATACATACAAATTACATAGCTCACAAAATATCATCATAAAATCACTGCCCACACCTACCAAGTTTCACGAAAATCGGTTCTTGGGAAAAGCCATGCAAAAAAAATCGTACAATTATCAAAAGATGGCGCCAAGCCGACGAGAGACTATGTAGACTATGTGTATGTTGCATAAAATTCGTACAATTATGAGCCTACCTACAGTACGACGCTGGAGAAGGAGTCGTGCGGCGTCCGGCCGCTTGGCGAGTAATGCCACAACTGAACAGGACAACTCTGTGTACGTCAGTATATACCATGATGCTTTCATTCTCTTAATTACTCATTATTATTATGCATAAAACGGTTGTCAGTGTTTGTTCACTGTATTTTTATTGGGTATCGTTCTCCTTAATAAAATTGACTTTGATTAAATTAAAATATACAACTTATCGAAGAAGTTGTATATTATTTATTGAATTATTTTTCTTTAAGGCGAGTGTGCTGGGAAAAACAATTCGTGTGGATGCCAGAGGTTGGTTAACTCTGGGTTAGATTAAATTACGATATCGTAGACAAGGTTAATTTATGAAATCATTGGCTAGGTTAAGTTGCAAGAATAATTTATGAAATCATTAACTAGGTTAAATTATGATATCATAGGCTATTTTTAACTGCAATATTATAAGCTGGGTTAAATTTCGATATCAAAGGCTAGGTCAAATTACGATGTCATAGGCTTACGATGCAAGGCTTGACTTAATTACAGCTTAATAGGCAATGCTAGATCATGAAAGACTAATACTGTTTTGTTTAAATAGCACTAATAAATATACGATAATACTTAATATGCGATATTAACTTGACTATGATTTGGTTAGACCAGTTTCAGATAGGTTTGCTTCAAGTAGATCAAGTTTTGTTGGGTTACGACAGAGTTTGAGTCCTTATTCAGGTGCTCGGCGTGTGCCTGGGACCTCTCTCGCCTAGTTATTGAATTAGGCTACGTTTTGCCACTGCAGACACTGAACATATGCTTAATATAGAGTGTCAAACCACGAAGGATTAAGACAGGAATTTCCCTAAGTACTTTCGTATTTAATACATTTTCAGAAGAAAGATGTATTCGTACAAGTACGTAGTAAGACAATGGGATATTACTGAAGATTTAATAATACATCTTCATCCTTCTGAAGATGAAGATGTATTATTAAATACACCAAATCAAGTGGTATGCACTGAAAGAACAGTGAAAGCCTCTTCCACCTACACATTCAATGCCAGTCACAACAAAGAGCTTGAACGTCAAGAGTTAAAAACAAAAATACATAAAATTAGTGCTTACCATCACACACACACACAACCAACTCTTCACAACTCATCATCCCCTCAAGACCCCACTAACAACATTACAACCCATCATCTCCCTACCTTCCCTCTCCCGTTCTCTACTCTCAAGAATGCCATCTCCTCTCCCCTTTGATTTTCTTCTCCGCTTGCTTTCCCTCGTTTCTCCTGGCTTTCTCTAACTCCTACCCTCACGTTCTCGTCCCTCTCAGCGCTCTCCATCTCTCCTCCCTTCCCCTCGTCATCTGCAAGGGGAGATGGGGGAAGCCTTCTGGTCCTACTGGTGGCGTGATGACATCCCTGGGGCACATCCCTAAGGGTAATGACCTCCCTCGCTGTTTCTCATCTCTCTCTCTCTCTCTCTCTCTCTCTCTCTCTCTCTCTCTCTCTCTCTCTCTCTCTCTCTCTCTCTCTCTCTCTCCTTTTCTTCACAATATTATAAAATTCAAAACTCTTTGAAGCACAATTTTCATCATTACAGTACTATTAAAACCAAACAACAAAGACGGAAACAAGAAAAACGAAAGGAACTGCAATGACAGTAAAAATAATGAGAAAATCAGTTTGAGCCATGAACAGGATTCGAACCCTCTCACTTGGTACTCCCAAGCACACGCTTCAGAGTACCAGTTGTGTGGGGGCTTCACGGCTCCTACTGATATCCTCATTGATACGTCACGTTAATGTCATTGCATTATACAATAATAATAATTCAGGTGAGGAAAAGAATGAAGGTTCATATGAAAATTCGAATTTATTAATACACTTACACAAGTATTGGGTCTTTTCCTCACCTTCATTCAAACACTACGGTATTGTAGTAGGCTTCTCAACACTAATAATAAAAATAATAACAATACAAATAATTCTATAGTAAGGTGTGGTGTTAACGGGACGTGAGACATCCAATTATCAGAAACGGCGCTGCACTAAACAAATGACTCGTTCGCGTCCACGTTGCTGTGTTTATATTTGTAAAAAAGTATTGAACATCTTTGTTTTGGTGTTAGTAGAGACCGAGGCAGCTGTTTCGGGTCTTGAAAATGAATTGTAATTTCGGAAGAGAGAGAGAGACACACAGACAGACAGACAGACACAGACAGACAGACATTCTCGTAGTGTAACAAACTAGGCTGGTTGTGAGAATTATTCCAGAAGGTTCCAGAAGTTTCGTGTAGGGACCTGACCTCTACAACACACATTCCCCCTGGGGATTAGCAGGTCTGAGTCACAAATGGCGGGCGTCTCTGTTCATAGTTGCGTATAATGAATCATCCCATAGTATTCAGTAATTTAGAGAAATTAGCCTTTATTCATTTTGTATTAAAATTGTATTGTATAATATTACTGGGTACAATATCAAGAGTAT
The DNA here is from genome assembly GCF_040958095.1 of Procambarus clarkii. Classification (NCBI taxonomy): domain Eukaryota; kingdom Metazoa; phylum Arthropoda; class Malacostraca; order Decapoda; family Cambaridae; genus Procambarus; species Procambarus clarkii. The sequence goes on from NC_091178.1 coordinate 9,052,227, forward strand.
TCTAATTATTGAGTTAAGTCACCATCAGTGACATCACGAATCAGATCTAAGTTGTAAGGTGGAGTGACCTGGCGGTCATAGGTCATCAGTGTTGACATGTCCACTATTTTCTCAAAGTTTTAATAACCATTTTGGTGATCGGGAACAGCTCTGCTGTTAGAGGCTTGTGTAATTTAACTTCAGTAAAATAATTCAACCAGTCTGGATCAATTAAGTACAACAGAGGTTAATTGTTATAACTTAAACCTTGCTAGTAACTTGGTAAAACTTAGACTATGCGGAAGGATACAATGCTCTAGTCTGGGGTAGACCAGACGAGGAGAGATCAGTGTGGACTCCAGATCAACTGGGGGAGGTCAACCCATCTCACCTCTCCCCCAAGACCAGCCCAACATCTTTAGCTGGTCCAACATATATTCGTTTGCCTTGACTTAACTGACAGAATTTGAGTATAACACATAGGGGTATAGTTGCTATTGTTATTTATAGGGATAGTCAACTCATTGCCGTTCAGGTCAAGTAGGGAGTGTTAAAATGACAGGGAGTGAACATACTTAGATTTTGTTTTAGTTTTCTTTTAATAAATTAATTAGTTAATAATTTGCATTTTTATTATTTCCATGTGGTTATGTGAACTTGTCCTGGTCACGTGGTCCACACGAGGCAGAGTTGGATTGGGCGCCGACTCTAACATCGAGTCGGAATTCATCATTACCGTGTAATTTATTCCACACTCAAGGTCATCGGTTATAGTGGGGATCAAGCCCAAGGTTGGTTAATTAGCATGATCGACCCAGACCTCGATCATTGCTCTGTGTTACTGGTCTGGTGGTGGCGGCGGAGGCGACTCTAGGGTTTTGCTCAAAGCCTAGGTCACGTCATACGGGTTGTAGAATCCTAAGTCGGTCAATCGTCTTAGGACCACGTGGCGTGGAGTCGGCTTTAGTAAAAGTTTTGGAGTCCCTTGTAGAGAATAAAAAGTAAGAATACGGGTAGAGGGGGAAGAAGAGTGGAAGATAAGTAGAGAAACCCTCCCCGTGTTACAGTAGCATAATGCTTGACAGGATTTCATGTCACTATACTGACGATGGCACCCCATCCTCCTGTTTAGATAGTACTTATAGTAACTATTTTGACCATAGTACATATATTGACGTAATGGACAAATCGAAAGTAGAATCTGGTACTATTGAATTTGGACAAACCGGAAAAGTTTTGTATTTTTGTGGCTGATAAACCCTAGCCTAACCAGCCGAGGCCTAATTCACGCTTTATGGAGCATAATATAGTACATATATGTACTATACTAAGCCCAGTAATATATATGTTTTTTATCTTTATTTTCCCAGACTCTTATAAACTGAATAGTACCAAATTTTACTATCTAATTGTCCATTGCGTATGCCCACCCTACTGTGAGGATGCCCACCCTACTGTGAGGATGCCCACCCTACTGTGAGGATGCCCACCCTACTGTGAGGATGCCCACCCTACTGTGAGGATGCCCACCCTACTGTGAGGATGCCCACCCTGCTGTGAGGAGGCCCACCTACTGTGAGGCTCCCCACCTACTGTGAGGCTCCCCACCCTACTGTGAGGCTACCCACCTACTGTGAGGCTCCCCACCCTACTGTGAGGCTACCCACCTACTGTGAGGCTCCCCACCTACTGTGAGGCTCCCCACCCTACTGTGAGGCTACCCACCTACTGTGAGGCTCCCCACCCTACTGTGAGGCTACCCACCTACTGTGAGGATCCCCACCTACTGTGAGGCTCCCCACCTACTGTGAGGCTCCCCACCTACTGTGAGGCTCCCCACCCTACTGTGAGGCTACCCACCTACTGTGAGGATCCCCACCTACTGTGAGGCTCCCCACCCTACTGTGAGGCTACCCACCTACTGTGAGGCTCCCCACCTACTGTGAGGCTCCCCACCTACTGTGAGGCTACCCACCTACTGTGAGGATCCCCACCTACTGTGAGGCTACCCACCTACTGTGAGGCTACCCACCTACTGTGAGGCTACCCACCTACTGTGAGGATCCCCACCTACTGTGAGGATCCCCACCTACTGTGAGGCTACCCACCTACTGTGAGGCTACCCACCTACTGTGAGGCTACCCACCTACTGTGAGGATCCCCACCTACTGTGAGGCTCCCCACCCTACTGTGAGGCTACCCACCTACTGTGAGGCTACCCACCTACTGTGAGGATCCCCACCTACTGTGAGGATCCCCACCTACTGTGAGGCTCCCCACCTACTGTGAGGCTCCCCACCTACTGTGAGGCTACCCACCTACTGTGAAGCTCCCCACCCTACTGTGAGGCTACCCACCTACTGTGAGGCTCCCCACCCTACTGTGAGGCTACCCACCTACTGTGAGGATCCCCACCTACTGTGAGGCTCCCCACCCTACTGTGAGGCTACCCACCTACTGTGAGGATCCCCACCTACTGTGAGGCTCCCCACCTACTGTGAGGCTCCCCACCTACTGTGAGGATCCCCACCTACTGTGAGGCTCCCCACCCTACTGTGAGGCTCCCCACCTACTGTGAGGCTCCCCACCTACTGTGAGGCTCCCCACCTACTGTGAGGCTCCCCACCTACTGTGAGGCTCCCCACCTACTGTGAGGCTCCCCACCTACTGTGAGGATACCCACCTACTGTGAGGCTCCCCACCTACTGTGAGGCTCCCCACCTACTGTGAGGCTCCCCACCTACTGTGAGGCTCCCCACCCTACTGTGAGGCTACCCACCTACTGCGAGGATCCCCACCTACTGTGAGGATACCCACCTACTGTGAGGCTCCCCACCTACTGTGAGGCTCCCCACCTACTGTGAGGCTCCCCACCTACTGTGAGGATACCCATCTTGGTAACAGTCACTCGTGCATATAGTGTGTTGTGTTGCAGCTCGCGAGGCAAAAGCATTCTCTTCCTCTTATGTTCCTCGACTTTAAGAATGACTTTTGTGTACGATAATAAACAGGGCGATTTGGTCTAATGTCCTCCCTCGGGTCTCAAGCCGTCAAGACCACAAAAGCTGAGAAACATTCACTCCTGAGACACATTACAACAAGACCACAACAGCTGAGAAACTCTCACCATTGAGACACATTAATACAAGACCACACCAGCTGAGAAAGACCCCTGAGACATGACACACCAGCTGCCAGCTGTAAGATAACAACTGGCAAGCACACTCGACACATAACTTAATTTACAGAACCAATAACGGCTCTCAAACATGAGTCCAGATCGAATCTTCAGGCCAATATTAACCAATAAAACTAAGTGAAATCGCTACTACAGAGGAACCAGAAATCCCAGCAACGTTGTTTTCCCATCAGAGTCCATCTTGGCAGACGTTCAGAGTACTGGGCGCAGAGTCCGGACGATCGCGCTGGAAAAATCCGAGAGGAAAATATTCAGCTTTAGCCTCGTTTCCCATCAGCCTGGATCATAGAAAACGGTCCGCTTTATCCTGTCCGGAAACTGGACTTCTCTTTCTTTTCTCTATACAATATTTTACGAAATTCTACGGCATTTATTTAATGACCCTTCAGTACCATACCTACTCTGCCACTTATAATACCCACTCTGCAGCCCCGCTCCTGTGCCAGGTAAGTACACTACGGGCTCACCATAGCCCGTGCTACTTTGGAACTTTTGTTCTGAGAAGCTGAATCTAAAACAACAACAACAACAACCCACTCTGCCATAGAAAACGGGTATGTGGGATGGCAGACTATGAGATCAACAGACGTTTATTCCCCAGAGACAACTTAGCCGGAGTGTTGCAGAGAGAAGCGTGCAACACCTCCGTATTTTAAGGCTCAGTTGTAGACAGAGGAACCTTTTGGAAGGTGCCCGAGACGTGGAGACACTAAGAGTCAGGAATCTCACGAAGATGGAGCATAAAGTTCGGGGACTATAATCGAGGGAGGAAAAAAGCCGATGGTACAAATAAGCGCTGAAAAATAAAGTAATTGGAACAAATTATATATATATATATATTATATATATTATATATATATATATTATATATATATATTATATATATTATATATATTATATATATATATTATATATATATATTATATATATATATTATATATATATATATAATTTGTGTAAATCACGAAAATTAACACGTGATGAAAAATCGTGACAGTGTCAGACCACGGAGGAAGAACTGTGTCCATTCCTTCTGACGATGTATTAATATACAAAAGTACTTAAGGAAATTCCTGTTTCAATTCTTCCTCCTTGGTCTCACACTGGCATATAATATTATTATTATTATTTAACGAAAGCACTCACAGTGTACAAATTTGAAATGTTTACGATTCCAGGCATTCATGAGTGAGAGAGATATTGCCACAGGAATGTCTCTCATTTTCCTTGATGCTTGTGAAGCATTGTGATCGTTACGGCGGTCTGCTGGACACATGAAATGTTACCATCAACTGCACATGCAAGATTTAACAACGTAAGAACAGCCTTCAGAATTATGAAGAAATAATCGTTCTGAGCCTCGGACAGCACGAGCGGGAGACCAGTTATGGAGACAGGCACCAAAAAAATGTTTTCCTTTCAGCTTCGCGAACAAATGTTTAACAAAGGGGTCTGACGGCTGAGTGGACAGCGTTCGGGATTCGTAGTACTGAGGTTACGGGTTCGATCTCCCGGTTGAAGCAGAAACAAATGGGCAGAGTTTATTTCACCCTGATGCCCCTGTTAGTTAGCAGTAAATAGGTACCTGGGAGTTAAACAGCTGTTACGGGCTGCTTCTTGGGGGATGTGTAACAAAAAGGAGGCCTGGTCGAGGACCGGGCCGCGGGGACGCTAAGCCCAGAAATCATCTCAAGATAAGGCTGTTGGACTAATCTTCAGGTTATCTTGAGATGATTTCGGGGCTTTAGTGTCCCCGCGGCCCGGTCCTCGACCAGGCCTCCACCCCCAGGAGGCAGCCCGTAACAGCTGTCTAACTCCCAGGTACCTATTTACTGCTAGGTAACAGGGGCGTCAGGATGAAAGAAACATTTTCCCTATTTGTCTCCGCCTCCACCGGGGATCGAACCCGGAACCTCAGGACTACGAATCCGAAGCGCTGTCCACCCAGCTGTCAGGCGCCCTAAGGGGCCACATGTTGTCTTAGACACACACAAGCTCCAGACAGTCCAGACTAATCCCAGGGTTGAAAGGCATGAGTTACGAGAAAATACTAAAGGAATTGAACCTCACGTCTTTGAAAGAGAGAGATATGAAACAGAAGAGACATGTTCACCACATAAAAATACTCAAACAACAGGACACAAATGGAAAATATTTACCAGAATAGTTTTTCAGGAATAGTAGAAAGAACTTATTGTATCTGAGTTGTAAATATATAAGAACTAGAAGATAATTTGTTGAAGGCTTCGAATGTACATATCACTGAACCCAAAGAGATGGGATTAAAGACCTTAAGATCAACTCCCACACACAGTTAACTAAACATGCACACACATTTACATATATTTATATATATATAATATATATATATATATAATAAATAATATATATATATATATATATATATATATATATATATATATATATATATATATATATATATATATATATATTATATATTTGCTTGCAAGCACACTGGAATTGAACCTCACGTCAGTGGATGACAGAGAAGTTAGGGGAGACGTGATTACCACCTACAAAATCCTCAGAGGAACTGAAAAGGTAAAGACAAAACTTTTCAGGACATTTAAAGGTTACCATACCAACCATCTAGTAATTAATGGCGGAAAGAACTATCCGCCATTAATTATTAAAGCTGGTAATAGTGACCCAAACATCTGTAATGGGCAGATAATAGGTGTAGGAGTTGTTGTAGGGAGGTAATGGGAGAGCGAATATTTTAAGGCAGGTAACGATTAATGAGAAACATTTTAGGCGCCAATGAGACGGAACAGAGTTTAGACAGGACCCTTCATGCAAACTGCATCTATTTTCAAGAAGAAGTTTAGACAGGCAGTAGCGTAAATATGGTGTATTAGTACAGTAAACTAAGTTTTAAGAAGATAAATACTGTATTAGGAAGGGGAAATTTGTAAACAATTAGTTCGGAGTCGGCCTTAAAGCCTATCAACCTTCTGAAGGTCATTAAGACATCAACCACAGCACACTGACCAACCAGCAAGGATACTCTAGCGGTCTAGCCTAATGTAAGCTCTGTGTACATATCCCGAGCACTGGGAAACACAGCCGGGAGGGCTCATTCCTTGTGTAATAACCAATAAGGGACGTATGATTTATAAAGGAAAATAATAGTATTAAACAAACGTTTTACAACAGTGATGAAAGATTTTTTTAGGCAAGTGATAGCTGAAATACATATTGTTTTAGTTTGGAGGTAATATTAATAAAAATTCCTGAGAGAGAGAGAGAGAGAGAGAGAGAGAGAATAATTTGCATGTCAATGCAGAATGCGACAACGCTGGGAAGGCTGCACCTTGCACGTACCAAGGTCAAACTGCATTAGTCTCCCTCACAACAACACACAAGGTTCCGGCATCTCCATGACTGCGGACTTGACGCAACCGATGCAAATTAATACTTATATAATCTATGACACAACTGAATGTCTATGATCTAAACTACAATCACACACTACTTTAATTTTTTGCGTTTTCTTATACTGAAGTTAATATATAGAATTTACGAACAAAACTTAAATAAGCCTTCTTCGTCCAGCAGTTACGTGCGTCGCATGATTAATCATTTCCTACTGTTTGGCTCGAAGGGTAGGAAAGGTGGTTGTTGCTGCTTGGATGGGGGTTGGGGGGGGGGAAGGCTGTTGTTGCTGCTTGGAGGGGGGTGAGGGCGCGTTGCTGTTAAGACAGACAGTTAACACACCACAACACATAATACAGAAAGCTAATATGAACGACTTTATATTATTTGTTTGTAGATAAATTGCATAAACAGAGCGACATAGAAAGAACACCCAAGCAACGAGCAAGCTGTGGCTGCGTTGCCACTAACGTCTATCCTGACGCCCGTAATATACACACGCAATTAAATAGACGTTCACTAATCCTGGGCAACAATCACCGGGGGACCACCTGATGATTGGTAATAATTGTGATGACTTAGACGTAGGTAAGAGAACCGGACACTTGGGGAGAGGAGAGATGGGTAGGGATGAGGGGAGATGGATAGGGATGAGGGGAGATGGGTAGGGATGAGGGGAGATGAATGTGGATGAAGCGAGGGTGAGGGAAGTTGAGAGGGTATTAGAAGAGTTGATGGGAAATCAGGTTGATTCGGGAGTTGCCGATAACCTCCCCTCGGAGAATATGGGGGGAGGGATGAGGGGACATGACGAAGGTGAAGGAGAGGTGGATTTGCCAGAGGGAAAAGGAAAATGTGTCATAATTGACTTGGAAAGAGGTAATGTTTGTACCCACCTATTTGTGCCTGCTGGATCGAGCATTGACTCTTGGATCCCGCCTTTCGAGCCATCGGTTGTTTACAGCAATGACTCGGGTCCTATTTCTCTATCATATCTAGCTTTAAAATTATGAATAGAGTTTGCTTCCACAACCTGCTCCTTAAGTGCATTCCATTTTCCCACTACTCTCACGCTAAAAGAACACTTCCTAACATCTCTGTGACTCATCTGAGTTTCCAGCTTCCACCCATGTCCCCTCGTTCTATTAATATTACGTGTAAACATTTCGCCTATTTCCACTCTGTCAATTATCCTGAGTATTTTATAAGTTTCTATCATGTCCCCCCCCTCTCCCTTCTTTTTTTCTAGTGTCGTAAGGCTCAGTTCCTTCATGCGCTCTTCATACCCCATTCCTCGTAACGCTGGGACGAGTCTCGTTGCAAACTTCTGAACCTTTTCCAGTTTCCTTATGTGTTTCTTCAAGTGGGGACTCCATGATGAGGCGGCATACTCTAAGACTGGCCTCACGTAGGCTGAGTAAAGCGCCCTAAATGCCTCCTTACTTAGGTTTCTGAATGATCTTCTAACTTTTACCAGTGTAGAGTACGCTGCTGTCGATATCTTATTTATATGTGCCTCAGGAGATAGATTAGGTGTTACGTCCACGGCCACGTCCATATGTGTGTGTGTGTGTGTGTGTGTAGTGGCCTCGGGTGAGGGGTAGTGAGGGGAAAGGTGGAGTGAGAGGTATAAGAGGGAAGAGTTAAGGTGCAGCGGAAGAGGAAAGAGTGAGGGTATTTTCATAATGAGGGGGAAGTAGCAGGGTGTGTCGCCATGGGTGTGGTCCACTAGCCTGCTGGGTGTGGCTGTCAGGGGTGTGAGGCGGAGAGAGAGAGAGAGAGAGAGAGAGAGAGAGAGAGAGAGAGAGAGAGAGAGAGAGAGAGAGAGAGAGAGAGAGAGAGAGAGAGAGAGAGAGAGAGAGAGAGAGCATATTGCTACAACCATATATTAGATATGCATCATCACGACATAAGAAATACTGTGTTAGGCTACTGTGTACGACACCTGCCCAGGATCTCCACCTACAGCGAAGGAATGACAGACACGAACCTCTACATATGTAGTGACGAGCACGAGCACAAGTACAGTATATATCAACTTGTGCAGGTCAAGTGCCCAGCATCAAAATTAAAATAGATGAAAAAATAATGAATTTTTACCTTTTCTATGTATTCATGACAAGCTCAAATAATGGCTTCAGATGATCAAATATCGGACACCTACCTACATATTTTATATATATATTATATATATATATATATATATATATATATATATATATATATATATATATATATATATATATATATATATATATATATATATATATATTCACCTTTTATGGAATAATCAAAACATTGTTATTAAAATGTGTGTATTTTCCAGGACGTGGCTCATAGCTGGTAAACTGTCTGAGCCTAAATACTTATCTGACGAGTCAGATAATACAAGCGCAATTGGCACGTAATAATGTTTTCCTTTCAACTTCGCGAACAAATGTTTAAAAAGAGCAAAGAGAAGCTGCCACTGCACAAAAATAGTCCTTATTTTTAAACAATATATTCCCAGATACCTTCACACAAATCTTTTGCATGAATTATTTTGAATAAACTTCCCCAGTCTAAAGGTTATATTCAGACGTGAATCTATCATTAAGGATTTGTTATTTAAGGAACTGCTCTATTCAAGAAAATAATTGTCATATGTATTGTATCTCTTGTAAACATTAGCATGAGGTGCACACCGCCAAACGCACACATCTTTGTGTACAAGAACTAGCCAGCATTAATATGAATGCTAGAACAGCGTCTAAATTCAGAGCCATATTTGTGTATTTACGTGACGATATTCATGTTATTCTTTGGTCTAATTCAAAATATATATATACATGACATCATGTGTAATAGAAATAATTATCGTCGAATAATGCGTAGTCACCCCTAAGGTGACTACGCATTTATATGATGGACTCTATTAAAATGGATTTCATTATAGATAATATGGTATTGGAACAAAGCCATGCAATAACAGCTCTATACTCGGGAAAAGGAGCTAATTACGTCTAATTACTTCCTGGATAATGTTCTCATGTAACTTAATATCAAACTATTACGTCACGTTGCTTAAGCTGAATGTAATGAGTTGCTTCCTCACGCTTGTATCCTCTACCCTTGAGAATGTCTTGAAACGTTGACGAAAGGAGGAATATCTTGTTTTCCTGGTTACATTCCTTACAAGAGCATTACATTATTATATATTATACACACTGCAGTGGGTACCCGGCTGTGCCCGGGTCTCTTTCACCCCCACCCCTCTATCCCTCTTCCCCATCTTTCTCTCAGAAAATGTAATATTATGAGGAACTGTAAAACGGCTAACACCAATGGAAAACAAATCCCAGACTTCATGAAAACCAGAAGAGTTGCTACAAACGTCGATAATCAATGGGAAACATTCTGGCGAGTCTGGAAACCGCTCCATCCTCAAAACATATATGAAGTAAATAAATAAATAAATAACAGCTCAAACTAATTATGTTCATGTTATTTCGCAAAACGTTAAACACCGATATTGCCGAAAATGTTAAAAAATATATTATTCTTCACAGTTTGCCCATACTGATAAGAAATGTTCAAGTCGTGGTGAAAGCGCTCGGTGCATCCAGCCACCATCCTCCCAGAGACCTCAATCATCTCAAGCCTCTCCTTCCTTGGCTGCATCATACGTCATTTCAGCAAGTATTTGCTGGATTCAGTTTGTGTCAAAGGCATCTACATGAAAACAATTTTGCTGTTGGTATATGGTTATAGACTGATGACTGTGTGGTGGAGGTAGTTGTGTTCTACAACAGTCTCCCACTGCCAGAATATGTAAGAAACTAACGATTATTTCGTCCTGACCTTTAGAGTGAAAATATTTGCATAGGCACTAAATTACGCCCCTATTTTCATTTTCCCTTCTCTTTTTTCCTATTTTCTCCCCTATCTGCTTACCCTTCTCTCTTATTCTATCTATTCTCCTTTCCACCCCCTCTTCCATTTTTCGTTCTCTCGTTAATTATCATGAACAATATAACAATGCTTATACCATCTACAATTATTCCTACTGAAAGCAACCTTCGAACCCTTTCAAGTTATGCCCACCAAACCTTCTCCCCCTCCCCCACCACACACACACACACACACACACACACACACACACACACACACACACACACTCACACACACACACACACACACACACACACACACACACACACACACACATTACATCTGTAAACATAATCAATATTCTTATGGCTTTCCTGAAGGCATATCACCAGCACAAGACAGCAACCATAAAGACCTTGCAAAGGTGTTAACTATGAGAACAAGCCTAACTCGACGATTCCAGCCCAGTGTATACTGAAGCACTGAGGAGCAGAGATGACGCCAAGGTTCCCAAAGAAGAACTAAAAAATTTTGCAAAAAGTTGTGGCCACAGAGCAGTAGTGTATCATGATGTGGCCAGTGGATAACACTGCATCGTATAATGTGATAAAGTGAACAACAGTGCAGAATGATGTAGCAAGTTAACACTATTGCATTGTGGTGTGGCAAGAGGTCCCCCGAGGACGGCTGGGAGGCGACACACAGCGACAACATCAGCCGCTCTCCGGTAAACAGAAATATTATCTAGTCATGCAGCATCCTTCCTATACGCCACACTGTTTTAGGTCCTGCTGAATCTTTCTGTTCGAGCCTTGGCAAGTCCTCTGGCTTGAGTGCGAATATATATATATATATATATATATATATATATATATATATATATATATATATATATATATATATATATATATATATATATATATATATATATATATATATATATAAAGGCTTCCCGTCTCCGACAATGCGAATTAATTTGACTAATATCATGTTTCTTCTTGTTATTCACCTTTCTAAAGAATGCCAATTTAGCTCCTTTTTAATGTCTCTCTTCATAAGGAAGGTGTTTAATTCCTTGGAGTAACTGTGTCAACTTTCTCTGTTCGCCTGCACGTCAACTTGTGTCCATAGTACACTGACCAAACTGAACAGCACAATATAAATGAGGCTTAATAAGGGCAAATAAAGCGGATGAATAACATTAGATATTCCTTAGCCGTGTGACAACGTTTGGGGGTCGTTGTCCAAAGGTTTCAAATTCCGGCAAAGGCAGAAAAAATGGACAGTTTCTTTCACCTGAAGCCTCTGTCCACCTAACAGTAAATAGGTACCCGGGAGTTAGCTGCTACCGGCTGCATTATGCAGATGTTTGTGTGGGTTAGAGAGAATTATATGTAGTAGATACGACAGAGGAAAAATAGGTCGCGAGTCAGAATGTTAGTCAGCCGACGGTTAGAAAGGCGGAGTCCAAGAGCTATAACAGCTCGATCCTGCGAGCACAATTAGTAAATGCATATTGTAAATACACGCACATACACACACACACACACACACACACACACATTCGCTCTTACTACGACCGGATGACTATAATGCGAAACAAATTCACTAAGCTACGATAAATCTTTTAATCTGTGCATATCGTAAATAAATAATGATTTAATCATCCGATACACTTGTAATCCATTACCAAAACCTTGACTGATAAAACAACTTGCAAACCTGAATACATATATAAAAACAGTAAGTTATCAGTAAACACGAGCAAATAAATGCACCTGGAAATATTTCCTCAGATAACGTATCTCGAACCTGTGTGTAGCCTTAATGTGTCCCGTGTTACTCCGACAGATAATCAGTTCAACCCAATGCCCCCTCCAGGTCGCACCGCAGACACGAAAGCAGAGAAGAATTCACACAAGACGTGTCTGGGAAACAGATAACCCAACACATTCACGTGTAGGTGTCGACGTTGCTGCCCCGTCCTGGGCAGACTGGAACGTTTCCACTTTCATTTTCATGTTTGTCGGCTGGTTGGGTTGTTACAAACCCCTGTAGACACTGTATGAACAGTGTCTACAGTCATGGCTGAGACTCTTTACCATGTGGCTGAGAAAAGACAAAATATTTCGTCTCCGTCTGGTCATACGTCACCATTTAACATACACATGGTGAACTCAACTAAAAAAATTATTATCAGGGGGTATATTATATATTATATTATATTATATTATATTATATTATATTACCAAAACATATATAAAAACATATATAGAGATGTGCTCTGCTTCTCGGTGTATATACACTGACAGTTTACTCAAGTTCTAAATTATATTCATAACTAAAGCATATGTGATGGTTGTCAATAAGCAACTGTGATGACCTTAATAACCCTTCAAAGGATAGGCTTTAAGCCCAAAACCAAACGAAGATCATAAAGTCATTAGTCATTAAGCAGATAATTCATCAGAATGCCAAAATTATGGTCACCGCATATAAATTATTAATAAAAATAAAAAATCTATTATATTATGTTCACTTTCCCGTCGATTTCATCACCACACACACTCGACGACACGTCAAAGATCACACACACACTCGACGACACGTCAAAGATCACACACACACACGACGACAAATCAGAGATCGCACGCACATACGACGACACTCAACTCGTGCGCACTACATGGCTATGTCCGTTGGAAATTGAACAGATAAGATTACGGGTATCGGAAGGGGCAGTAATCAGTGCTCCGCTTACTTCTCTCTCTCTGCGTTCAAAATGATGCGATGTTGTGCGTGAACTCTGCTCTGATGTTGCCATACTGTGATTACCACTGTATCAACAATTTTGAAATTTTTTTTTTATATGAACAGAAAGTGTGGTGTACATGCATGTTTATCTTATGGGCATTGTATATCCACCTGGTTATATAAAAAGTCATTTTTTTTTGGGGGGGGGGGGGGGTTTACACAGCACAAGAAAAGCAAAGCTTTTTATCTACATGTGTAATAACTATCTACGGGCTCACCATAGCCCGTGTTACTTGGAACTTTTTGTTCTAAGTAGCGAATCTTTAACAACATCTACATTTTGCTTAATTTGACTGAAATTGGGCAATTTTATGTATTTATTTTGAATGCGGTATATATAAATTAGAACTTAGAAGTTTACATCAGGTAAGGAACGGTGCATTGTATGAAGCCTTAAACAAATTCACTGTTTTATATCGTGCAGTTGTACGGAATTCTTTGTTACTAACGTTACAGAACAATGAAGGTGGCTGTTCACGGCCTCGTGTTCTTAAGGCGAGGACTGTAACAGTCCTGAGTTCAGTGACCCAACGAGGGAATGATTGATTTGGTGCTGGGATTAAGGTCAATCACTGGCAGGGTTATCAGGGTCACATCAATAACTCACAGACCATTCGTCAAATATACTTTAGCCCTGAACAGATATACACTCAGAAATAGGGCACACCTTCAGGTATACACATCCTCAATTATCAGAAAGCTTAGGTTTAGTGTTGGACTATACAACCACGCGGCTTAAGACCACCACTACCTTACTGACCAAGGAAGCAATACGCAGGTTCTGAACACGTTCATACATATATTCGGATAAGGCAGGACTGGTGCTCGACGGTTTGAAGAGGCACAGTACTGATAAGGGTATTCTTCATAATTTCCTCAACAAAGGTGAAGCCAGAGAACTGATGTAGACATATTAGCCCGACGGACTGGAATATTTTGCAACTGCTATTGAAATGTTTGTAATAGCTAGCAAGTCAGAGCAACAATAAAATGATGCAGCATGATATGGAATAAATTGAAACTGCATTCTTCTGACCTTCCCTGCATTTTTTGGTTTGATGTTGGGCTTAAGATCCATCAATCATTAGAGAGTTATTGTTAACTAACCAAATAACGAGCTATACATTTTTGGTGTTCATTTGAAACGAGTTATACTCTTTTTAATGTATATTGTATATCCATGTTCGAGATTCTTTGGTTCAAGGTTACGCCTTTACGCCTTTTCTACTGACTAAAAAATACTAAATCCCTTGCATAAGCTTAATAATAGAAAGATGCGTAACTGATTATCAAAATTATCAAATTTTGTTTAGATTCTCTAATCCTCCCAGAACCCGGATATGACTGTCTTGTACTCAGATGCATAACGAAGCGTGTTATCAGATGAAGAGATGATACAGGATTCATATAATCAGAAATTAGGTTACAAGGGTTATATATCCAAACAGATGTACCCGACCTTCCACCTGTATATACACGTGAGAGCTAGCTATCGTCTTGGACTGTGCCCGGGACTAAAGTAAACTTCCTGGATGGTCTGTAAACTTCTGTGAGGCCTTAATTACCCTCCAGAGGTTGATAGACCTATGCAGGTCTATCGCTCTCCCACCCTCAACCAGCCAACATGGATGGTTTAATACCTACATCCCTAGTGCAGGTTCATAGTAGAACGACTCCTACATTACTACATTGAAGATACCAACCAAGCCAAAATCATGTATCTACAACAACACATTCACTGCCCGAACGACAGATATCCGAAGGAAATACCTCATTGTATTGGAAAACATGTAAAATAATAATGATGTGGCAAGCGAGGCTACAAGGAGGCAAGAGATGTCATCGTCAGTATACCACTTGTCCTTGAAGAACACCACGAAATACTAGAAGACAATAAAGAACATGAAGAACAATGTAAAGAATAATGTGAAGAACAATACGATGAAGACTTTAACTTTATACATTATATAGTTAATAAAAAATAAATGACAGTAGGAAAAATTAAAACGAAGACGGAAACTCTTCACCTGCAAAAGACGTGAAAAAGAACAACACAGAAGCCTTGAAGACACAAGGAGCCACAACTAAGAAGTAGGAAGAAGGAAATCCTCCGCCACAAGAACACACACACACACCCTTATCAGTACTGTGCCTTTTCACACCTCTAACACCAGTCTTGCCACCCCGCTGGTCAAGCCCTGTTATAGATTCAGCTACTCGGAGCAAGTTCCAAGTAGCACGGGCTATGGTGAGCCCGTCACTAACCTGGCACAGGAGCGGGGCAAGTAGCACGGGCTATGGTGAGCCCGTAGTGGACTTACCTGGCACAGGAGCGGTGAGCAACTCCTCTCAACAAGTTGCTCTTCTACTGTAACCTCTGCCCCCCCCCTCACCCATTGGGGCACCTTTACTCTGTTAGTCCTAGTTCTAATTATGCTGGAATTCATGTAGACCTTAAACACCTCTTTATCTGTAAGGTCCAGTTATCTCCTGCAGGTACGGTGATCACTGTAGGTCAAGTTATCTCCTGGAGGTACGGTGACCAGTCAGGTTATCTGCCGTGCATACACCGATAACAGACCAAAGTCAGGAGCTATTTTTACGCGGTGTGAAGCAGCGCTCCCTGCTACAGGTGGGACGAGGCCGGCAAGGTCAGACGAAGGATGACGCGGAAATGACTGGAGGAAGGGGCGAGGAAGAATGAGAAAGAAGTGAGAGAGAAGAGAGAAGACAGAAGGTGGATAGGAACGGCATGCTTGACAAAGACAGGAAGGAGAGAGAGAGAGAGAGAGAGAGAGAGAGAGAGAGAGAGAGAGAGAGAGAGAGAGAGAGAGAGAGAGAGGGGGGGGTGATAGTGCTTGAGAGACTCACCATAAATGTCTCCACAAAGCAACACAGGAAACAAACGCATTAAAGAGACCTCTGTCGGCAACAGTCACAAGCAAGGTCGAACACAACGTTAG
Source organism: Procambarus clarkii (assembly GCF_040958095.1). Classification (NCBI taxonomy): domain Eukaryota; kingdom Metazoa; phylum Arthropoda; class Malacostraca; order Decapoda; family Cambaridae; genus Procambarus; species Procambarus clarkii. Next base: position 9,068,448 of record NC_091178.1, read on the forward strand.
TTTAGTTCATATATTATGCACCCCATACCCATCCTGTGGGCGGTGGTGAACCCCATACCCATCCTGTGGGCGGTGGTGAACCCCATACCCATCATGTGGGCAGTGGTGAACCCCATACCCAAACCCATTCTGTAGTTGGTAATGGAAATGATTACAGGGGACACATAATGGGGCTCCAGAGACTGAACACCAAACAATGTCATTCAGCAAGTTACAGGCTTGATAAGCCAGTTGCAAGCTGTAATGTATATATTAGCCTCACATCAACAATGGGTTCGACACCAACCACAAGTACAGTGTTTAAGGTTAGCCACTTACACACGTGGAGAGTTAGCGTCGTCACCGACATGGGTGTGTACCGCCCTCCAGTGGGTGGGAAGGTTACAACCACCCACATATACCACCCACATATACCACCCACATATACCACCTACACTTAGCAAACGAGTGAGGACGCAGAATGTCTCCCTGATTCATGCGGGAAGAAGAAGGAGGAGGAGGAGGAGGAACTGAATAATTATGGCGAGAAGTAACGGAGGAAACAGGCATGAAAGAAAGGAAGAGAAAAGAGAATTAATGGCAAATTAGGAGAGATATTATACAACCCACAACAGTCGACTAACTCTCGGGTGGCAATTTTTTGCCTAATAGAGGCATGAGATGAAAGGAAACATGTCGTAACGACCCCACGTTGTCCGGGTATCGAACCATGTTGTGAACTGATTGTTGTTGTTGTTGTTGTTATTATTAAAGTCACGTCAGGTGTTTTCCCCGGAGTAAAGTAGGATTGTGTGGGGGTGAGGGGACAAGGGGAAACCGAAGAGGCCAGTGGGTGGATGGGCGTGTGGGCGGGGGTGGGTGGTGGGCGTGTGGGCGGGGGTGGGTGGTGGGCGTGTGGGCGGGGGTGGGTGGTGGGCGTGTGGGCGGGGGTGGGTGGTGGGCGTGTGGGTGGTGAAAGGTTTGATGAGTGAGTAACTTGACCCACGCCCGTGTGGACGAGGTGAGAACCTCACACCCCTCAACACACTACCTCCCCCCCTCACTCTACCTCCCCTCTCATACTCAACACACACTTACCTTAACTGCCGCCCCACCCCTACCTTCTCATACTCAACATACTATCTTCCCTTAACTTCCACCCACTCCCCCTCCCCCCCTTACCCTCTCACACTCAATACACTTAATACATTCTATACAGTACAACCTGCCCTTCTCCCTCCATACAGTATTTCACAGCCCATCACACTCTTCGTACTCCTGACTTCCCCTTATCTCTGCCCAACAGGCTTCAAGACACTCTCCACTCCCTTAACACGCTTCAGACACACTTTTGACACCCTCGACACACACAGTTTCCCCAACATTTCTTCCCCGTGTGCTCCAAACACCCCAGACTCTGACGTTCACACACATGCTCGTCCCAACACTGTTACAAGATGCCAGACTGAGGGAGAGATGGAGTCGAACCAGACTCCATCGTCCCTTCATTCAGCCACTCCCTCTCTCCTTCCTTCCCTGTCCTCTTTTCCCCTCCTTCCCTCCCACTAAAAGAGGGGGAGGGGAGGGGTGTCGAGTCAGCTGACTGGGTGTAATCGATGCAGTTGGCGGTGCCGGCACCCCGTGGCACCCTGTGGCACCCACATGTGCTAGGGGTTGTGGCCCACTTCCAAATGAGCCACTAGTGGCACCAGCTGCCGCAGAATGTATTATGCAACATCTCGGGGTCAATGTGCTTCTTGTATCACCTCAACAGTATCCAGCTGAATTAATTATCCATTTTGAAAGTAGATATTTTCTGTTTGGAAATAGTCCGTCGTCACTGACTAAAAGTAATTAGTTGCCCGTCTATAAGCTGTCTGCTGTCTTTTCTAAAATTGGTCAGATGTCCTTTTTTATAAGTTAAACTTGGAAAAAATAGTACGATAGTCTTAAAAATTCAGACTATGCAAGCAATTTCCAGTTGCAGACTTTAATCCAAGCAATAGGACTTTAATCTGAAGTCACAGGTATACGGTGATGACAAGACACATTCCTGAACCAAAATGAAGTAACACCTGAAACTTAAACGCTGAGTTATGAGGAAATGCTGTAGGAGCTAGACCTAACTTCACCCCGCTGGGAAAACACGTGTCAGGGAAATTTTAGGATTTATAAGGAACTGGTTGGGCTTTAGGAATATGTACATCGATAGGCGAGAATGTCTGCTTGTGTGTGTGTGTGTGTGTGTGTGTGTGTGTGTGTGTGTGTGTGTGTGTGTGTGTGTGTGTGTGTGTGTGTGTGTGTGTGTGTGTCCATGGTTGGAGGCCAGACTCTTGGGACTAATTTTTACTAGTATGTCGTATTTTTAACGGAGAGGTGCTCGGGAGGCATTTACATAACACTTTCATCACACAAACAGTGCAGATGGCAACACACTCAAGGTGATGTGTCTGTTGGTGATTCTGGCTTAACAAGTGAGGGTTCAGGTGTGGACGCAGGTGGGGCTCAGGTGTGGCCGCAGGTGGGGCTCAGGTGTGGCCGCAGGTGGGGCTCAGGTGTGGCCGCAGGTGGGGCTCAGGTGTGGCCGCAGGTAGGATACAGGTGCCGCCGCATCAAGCTTTGAACTACGAGTTATCACGTGGCCGGCTCAAACAAGCTCCACACACTTCCCCCCACACAACCCCACGCCTCCAAACACCCAACTATTAAAATATAAAAAAACATTAAAACACAGAGAAAACGGGATATAACCTAAATGAGATCAAACACCCACAAAAATAAAAAAAGTCAATTCACACACACATAATGAGAGGGAAGAAACCGTAAACCAGTCTATTAAAACCATCTGAAACCACCCGCCGGTTCCTAAACCGAACACCCCCGCCGACAGACACGCCTCGCTTAACCGAACCGGAAGAAGTATCGGTCCATAGGGACTGGGGGGGGCTCCCCTCCTTCCCCCTTCGCTCCCCCCCCCCCTGCGGGGAAGGGGAGGGGGGGAGGGGGAAGGGGTGGCGTCATGTAGATGTAATGGTAAACAGCTCAGAGATGGTGTAAACTGCGGGTTTAACTTCTCGATATGCAACACTCGAGCTAACTCAGTGACCTATAAGACCATTAGTGATGGTCTAATGTAACGGGGGAAGGAAGGGAGGGAGGGTGAGAGAGAGAGAGAGATAGAAAAGAGAGAGAGAAAAGAGAAAAGAGAGAAGAGAGAGAAAAGAGAGGAGAGAGAGAGAAAAGAGAGAGAAAAAAGAGAAAAGAGAGAAAAGAGAGGAGATAAAAAAAGAGAAAAGAGAGTGACAGAAACAGAGAGAACAGAAAAGAGAGAGAGTGAGAAGATAGTGAGAAAAAAGATATTTAAATACACACACACACACACACACATTATATATATATATATATATATATATATATATATATATATATATATATATATATATATATATATATATATATATATATATATACAGAAGAAAACGAGACGGATAAAGAGAAAAAGAGAGAGAGAGGAAAAGAAGAGAGAGAGAAATGTAGGGCAACGTTTCGTAATTTGTTTAAAGTTAGGAAGTATAGAAAGCGACCCGATCAATGACGTGCCGACAACTCGAAGCGCTCCTAAGGGGGTAGGAAGGACCAGCTCTACATTGTAATAGTTTACCCTCGTCTTTCATTACCCTTGAACCCAACAGTGGAGACGATAGACAGACAGACAGACGCACACGATAGCTGTAACCTCACCTATTCTCTCACTGCAGGAGTCTACAGTGCCACAAAACGCACAAATACCATTCCTACTTCACGCACGCACTCACACGCACTCACACGCACTCACACGCACTCACACACACAAACGGGTAGGAAATCGTCCAGTGGGAATGATCCCTAAATCCTCCGCGTCCGGGAATCCTATTCTTGCATATTTCAGCAGTGAGAATATAAATATTTGATATGTCAATAGTCATTTTGGCCTGAAGTGTTTATAGAGTAACATATATATATATGTGCGCTACTGTTTGTTTGTAAACAGCAAAGTTAGCGCTCTGGAGACTGCTGATGTTAGCGTATTCTAGGAACTGTCACAAGTGCTAATGTTAGCGCACTGAGGATGCTATCAGAAGTGCTAATGTTAGCCCACTGAGAACGCTATCAAAAGTGCTCATAATAACGAACTCAAGATACGGTCTCAAATGCTCAAATTACTCGGGACACTCTCACAATAAGTTAGAGGCACTCATGACACTCTCACAACAAGTTAGAGGCATTCATGACACCCTCACAACAAGTTAGAGGCACTCATGACACTCTCACAACAAGTTAGAGGCACTCATGACACTCTCACAACAAGTTAGAGGCACTCGGAGAACACAGCCAAGTTGTTCACTAAGCACTCACAAGACACTATTGATATATATATCAATAAATTGTCGATTAAGGAAGAGAGCTATGAAGCACACAAGGTTTACCTGTGCTGCATACGAAGCTTCATAATTACCATGCCTGAGTGTATACGTGCTCACACTCACACTCACCACCCACACACACACACACATCCACACGCGTACACGTACACACAACACACACACACACAAGCACGTGGGAGTGATCTGGCATTAATCACACATTGTTTTTTCAGCTACACGAACATCCGTTCTACACACACACACACATACTCACACACACACACACACACACACACACACACACACACACACACACACACACACACACACACATATACTCACACACACTCACACACACACACTCACACACACACACACTCATATACTCACACACACTCACACACACACACTCACACTTAAAGATCAAACATGACTGCAGGATAAGAATGTTTGGTAATCCCATATTTAGAACATCCTCCCCCTTTCCCCTCCCCCCCCCCTCCCCCGTCATCTCCCCCTCCCCTTGTCTGCCTCGCCCCACGCTGCCCCCCTCTCCCCAACACTTCCCTTTCCTCAGATATGTTGCCTTGACGTCACTATTGTAGTTGATAACACATCATTTTCCTGCAAGATAAAGGAAAACGCCGCACCCTCACCAACACCTCGGAAACCGGCTCGTTTCTGTGTGTGTGTGTGTGTGTGTGCTTGCGTGCGTTTGTGTGGTGCAGTATGTTTATGGTGCGGTGTGTGTGTGTGTGTGTGTGTGTGTGTGTGTGTGTGTGTGTGTGTGTGTGTGTGTGTGTGTGTGTGTGTGTGTGTGTGTGTGTGTGTGTGTGTTTGTGTGGCGTGCTAAGCGTGTGTAATGTGTGTATGTGTTAATATATATGTTAAATATATATATGTAATGTGTGTGTAGGGGAGAGCTAGCAACGAAAACTATATCAAAATTAATTTTACATTAGTATACCATCTTTGCATTCAACACACACAACTAAAGCCTACATAAAGTAGATGTGTTCGAACTGCGCGTTGTGGGGGGAGGGATTGGCGTTCGAGTCTGCAGGAAAAGTCTGGAATAATCTTTATGTCTGTGGCGTGGCCGGCGTTGGGGGGGGGGGGCTCTGCCAGGCCACACCTCGTATACCATAAATATTTAAGCCGTGGTCTTGCCGTTAAATTGCATCTTGTGTTGATATTAATATTTCGGTGCTTGGAGAGGCTCGTCTCGAGTGCTCTCTCTGTGTTTACAAGCCGTCCGCATTGTTTTTCCCAGGAGAAACAGCGATATTTTTTTTTTTAGATAATTTGCTTATTTTCATCAAAGACTTTATGGAATTATGCCTCGTTTTATTCAACTTTGAATTGAAATGTTTAGATATAGATATACATAGTTGTGAGTGTGCCTGGTTGATCGTGGATGTGATTGAATGAAGTTGAAATGTTCCTGTTTACATCCAATTAATTACATGTAACGAATGCTGGACACGGATTATCGCAGTTAACAAGTTGGAAGCTAACAAGGTGGTTCCTACTGCTGGAAGAAGGGGAGATGAAGGGTATTTTTCCCTTGTCTCTCCTGGAGGTCTGCGGTGGTTCAAGATTTGCCCGCTAGGCGTCATCTCGGGCGTTGTCATGGTTACGGGGAAGCTGCTTGCGGATGTACCTCACCTCGCCCTCACTAAATGTGGGCCTCACTAATACCGTTCAAGCGACGGTTACGTCAATTTACACGGCAGGTGATGAGAGAGAAAGTGAGCGTGAGGGATCGAGGAAGGCGATGCAGTACGAAACGTGCGTCAGGCCAGAGGACGTGTAGCGGATAACGAGGGAGATAAGAGACGCGGAAGGCGTGTTCGCGGGACACCACAACCTCAACCTGACCCCCCAAACTGGTACTTTTATTAATATCTGCCGGTGTCACCTCAGACGTCGGGACACCAAGGCGAGAGTAATGACCAACCGGTTGGTTATCCTGACGCGACGCTGGTCAACACAGCGTTTGTTGAAGGGTAAAAATAGGGTGATGACGTCTCCCCCCGGCCCGAGTTACTGGAGCAGTAGACCTACCTGTGGGCGGTGTGGGCGTGAGGAGCGTGTGTCTGAGGCGAGTGCCGACAGCAGAATGAGGACACCCTTGCACCCCCAAGCTCAGCATTACCCCAGTCTGTAAAACAGCCAATGGAAAGTGGCCACGTCAGAGCCCCGGCACTAACCCCGCCCCTCCAGCCCATACAGTCACTTTGGCAGATTCCACGCCAGACTCACGCCCACATGACCTTACTCGACCCCCGGGGTCACGACCTGGGTGTACTGCCGCCCACACGCCCACCCCGTATGAATCAATGGGCGGCGTAGCCGTCCGGCGGCTCCTGGCAACTAGAAGGCGTCAGTAACACCACCAAGCAATGTGCTAGAAATTGACCTTGGAAAGAGGCGCTTTTAAGACCCAAAACACATACTCGTCTCCCAGGCGTATGACATGACCTTATGAGCTACTAATCCATGAGAACTGTAACCAAGTCCTTAAACGGCATGTTGACACACGCGGTGGGTGAGGGTTGGGACCTCACAATGCTCCTCCTCACACTACCTTCTATTATAATTCACCAACGTATAGCCGAAGGCTCTCCTCTGCTCCCCCCGGCAAACCTACACTTCGACTCACTTGATAACGTAACCAACAACGAGCGTGACTGTCACGGCCTCCGTTATTATCTTCCCGGTATTCAATACACGTTGATAAGGCTCTGGCCCACTGTGTAATCTCACTCGAAACATATGCTAAACACATATGTTGAAGTGTGATAATGGGGGCGATCGAGAGAGTAATGACTGACTATGATCAGCCGTTGTGTCTGTTGTTAGTTCAACAGGACAACAGGCATACTCTCAACGGCAGACTGAAATACCTGTCTGAATTAACACACTAGGAATATATGCTTCACTGTGTGTTTGGTCAATATATGAAGGTATGCTCATCAATCATCAGAGTTGATATGGACATCATTCATCAGAGTGACCAGGTCAGTATCAGAGTGACCAACCCTCATCAGTCAATTAGAGTGACCACTCATCAACCCTCAGAGTAACCACCCTCATCATCAATGACCACCCTCATCATCACTGACTACCATCACCATTAGTGACCACCCTCACCATCAGTGTGACAGTGTGACAGTGCAGGTCAAAACACTGACTGATGAGACCGCAAAGCAGAGTGCACAAAATACCAGGAACAATCACGTTATCATCATGTTCCTCCCTCCCCTCCCCTCCCCTGTCGGGTGTTATCAACGAAGATAACCAAAGATAAGGTAGAGTTAATTTGTCCAATATCCTCCCCATCTGACATCAGCGACAACTGACAGCAGTAAAGCTCCCAAATTCGCTCTGTTGCATCACTTGATGTCAAAGCGTGGACGTGATAATGGGGAGGGGGGTCGAGGATTTGATGGGGTGCCAGGGGGAAATTGGGGGGAAAGAATAGGGGGAAATAGGGCTGGGAAGAGGATTTGGGAAAGAGCGTACATAAGCCGAGTCAAGTGTAAGCATTGTTTTACCGTCTTGATCCCTTGATTATCGTACCTCGTGGACCTCTTACCCCTACCTCTTACTACACCTCTTACTACACCTCTTACTTGCCCTTCGCCTCTCCCACGCCCTTCACCACGCCCTACAACACATTACCAGCTGAACCACCACACACACACGCCACTGTGCATGTTGTTTACCACAGTCACTCCCACTATTAACAGCTCGCTACCCTTCCTGATTCTCTCTCTCCCCTCTCTCTCTCTCCCCTCACTCCCCCTCTATCTTACTGCCCCACTGTTTCTATCTCTCTCTCTCACCCCTTCTCTCCCTTATTCCCCACTCTTTCTCACTCCTCTGTCTTACTCTCCCTCACTTCCACACTCTTCTGCTCTCTCTCACTCCCTCGCCCCCTCCCTCTTCCTCGCTCTCCCTCACAGAGAGACAGATAGCCAGAGAGAGACAGATAGCCAGAGAGAGACAGATAGCCAGAGAGACAGAGGGGGCTGGAGGCATGGGGATACATAGTGTAATTGTATACCTGAAGCAGCAACTCATGTTAGTAATTATGAGTCAATATAATTTCCTCATTAAATGCACTTAGCGCGCCAGCAGGTATTGAGTTGTACGCCCTTCTTCCACTTAACAATTATAATAATAATAATAATAATAATAATAATAATAATAATATTATTATTGTGTATTCACATAGTTGTATTCACCTAGTTGTACTTGCGGGGGTTGAGCTCTGCTCCTTCGGCCCGCCTCTCAACTGTCAATCAATCAACTGTTACTAACTACAAATGTTCCCTCCCCCCCCCCCACACCCAACCACTTGGGCTGGACGGTAGAGCGATGGTCACGCTTCATGCAGGTCGGTGTTCAATCCCTTAACGTTCAGGTGGTTGGGCACCATTCCTTTCCCCCCGTCCCATCCCAAATCCTTATCCTGACCCCTTCCTAGTGCTATATAGTCGTAATGGCTTGGCACTTTCCCTTGATAATTCCCTCCTTCTTCCCCCCCCCCCCCACATACACAAACAGCTGTTACGGGCTGCTTCCTGTGTGTAACTCCCACGTACCTATTTACTGCTAGGTAACAGGTGCATCGGGGTGAAAGAAACGCTGCTCATTTTGTTTCCCACCGGCACCGGGAATGGAACCCGGGCCACAGGATTACATGTCCAGCGTGCTATCCACCCAGCCACCGACGCGGGGAATCGAACCCGGGCCGCAGGATTACATGTCCAGCGTGCTATCCACACAGCCACCGACGCCCCTGTGTGTATGTATGTGTGTGTGTGTGTGTGTGTGTGTGTGTGTGTGTGTGTGTGTGTGTGTGTGTGTGTGTGTGTGTGTGTGTGTGAGAGAGAGAGAGAGAGCGAGCGAGCGAGTACGACAGCCCCCCCCCCCCCACCATGACCTGGTAGCAGCGGTCTGGTCTGGGGTCGTTACCGCATGATGGTCGTTGAGGGGGCTGTTCAGCACCTAATTGGCACAAACTGCGCTAGGGGGCCCAAGGCCAGTTAAGTCCCATTAACTCTGTGTTAGCACAAGTTGTTAACAAGCCGTCCCTTCCTAGACGACCGTCTTAAGAGCTTCAGGTATAGTTGTCCCATTAAAATACGCTTGAGTGCACCATTTAGTGCGACTGTAGAAACAGTTCATAGTCGTCGTATTGGTTAAGGGAAGCGGTAGGAACTTTAGCAGTGCTTAACGTGGCTGTGTTTGGCCCTGACAGTGACTTACAGGGGTGCCAGGTCTAGCTCCTCACGTCCCCAGGACCTGTAGGCCCTCTCGTTCCTCTTGACAGGGGTGCCAGGTCTAGCCCCTCACGTCCCCAGGACCTGTAGGCCCTCTCGTTCCTCTTGACAGGGGTGCCAGGTCTAGCACCTCACGTCCCCAGGACCTGTAGGCCCTCTCGTTCCTCTTGACAGGGGTGCCAGGTCTAGCACCTCACGTCCCCAGGACCTGTAGGCCCTCTCGTTCCTCTTGACAGGGGTGCCAGGTCTAGCCCCTCACGTCCCCAGGACCTGTAGGCCCTCTCGTTCCTCTTGACAGGGGTGCCAGGTCTAGCCCCTCACGTCCCCAGGACCTGTAGGCCCTCTCGTTCCTCTTGTGTTGCGGTGTAACACCCCCCCCACCCCGACCTTGCCGTTGCCAGGTGTGGGGTGTAGCAAGGTCAGAAATGACAGGTGCAACACTGACTCCGTGTCGCAGTGGGCGACATGCAACAGGTGGGGGCCCTGGAGAACACGCAGCAGCGTAAGACAACTGTTACTGCTGCTGCTCCAGCTGCTCTTTCTCCGCCGCCCGTCCTGCTAAGGTCTCCCAAAGTCAAGAAAACGGTGTGTTTATAGTGTCCTCCTAACCTACCAGAGGACCCAAAACAGAAAACGTGACAAGTACGTCACTTTCGCCAGCCGCTTCCATTTTCTAGTCCAGACAGTTTTTGGCCTTGTGTGATGCATAGGAGGGAAAAGCTGAGAAGTGTGTTCTGGCTACTAGGTACGACATATATATATATATATATATATATATATATATATATATATATATATATATATATATATATATATATATATATATATATATATATATATATATATATATATATATATATATTTTACAGTGAATGCAGCGTTTGTTGCGTATCTAATCTATAGACAAAATAATATAAAATTATACAATATCCTCAACACTTTAATATTTCAACCAAAGAAAATCTATTAAGGAAGTGAATCCTACGGACTGTGGCAGCCTTGTTTCACTATCCGGAGTCCCAGTGTGGCTGGCCAAACCTCTCTTGTCACCTGACTTGACACCACCTGAAATGGTCTAAATAAATCCCAACTTGACCTCTCTTTGACCTGACCTCGGGGCACTGTATCATTTGGATACAGGATAAAAAAATCAGCTATTGTTTTGAATACGAAATTGCATTAGAATTGTTAGATTTATCTACTAGAGTACTGCAGCCATTTTCATGACTCTGGTCATATTCAGTTCTTGCCAGTTTCTTCCTCGACTGTCCGAACCTGTCCATCTCCTTCACAGGACCTTCCAAGACTGTCCTTAACTGTCATCAACAACATCTCTTCTCAAGGATATTGTTGTTCTGTTCAACACCAAGCTTACTTACCTTCGTGTTGATGTTCTCCTACCTGGCAACATCACTTTACTTTCCTTCCCAAGTCTTTATTACTGACTTTACCCCATGACCCCACCCCACGACCCCACCCCACGACCCCACCCCACGACCCCCACTCCACGACCCCACTCCACGACCCCACCCCACGACCCCACCCCACTACCCCCACCCCACGACCCCACCCCACGACCCCACCCCACGACCCCCACTCCACGACCCCACCCCACGATCCCACCCCACGACCCCACCCCACGACCCCACCCCACGACCCCACCCAGAGAGAGAGAGAAATGGTGGTGATGAGAAAACAGCCACGCCCGTCCTACAACACTCTGGATAACGCTATCTATGGTTAACCTATACCACCACGCCCACTACCACGCCCATCACCACGCCCTCACCCACTCCCACGCCCTCAACCACACCCACGCCCTCAACCACGCCCTCAACCACCACCACGCCCACTACCACGCCCTCAACCATGCCCTCAACAACCACGCCCACCACCACCACGCCCTCAACAACCACGCCCACCACCACCACGCCCTCAACCACGCCCTCAACCACACCCACGCCCTGGGAGTTAAGCAACTGTTGTGGGGTCACACCCCGAGGGGGGGGTCAGTAGTGCCACCTCAGGTGTGACGGGGAGGAGGGGGGGAGGGAGGACGACCTCGATACAAGCCCTAAAGTATATATGCACAGGCTTCTTGTCCCCGATAAAACTAAACCATACCAAAGACAGATCAACGAAGACCGTTTTCTATTTTTCAGTTTTATCACATTGAAGTAGTAAACAAACGGGTAACTATTATTTAGGATAATAAATAACTTGTCTCAGGATAATGAGAATCGTAGCGAGTGGCATATTAATTTTTTATATATATTTATACTCCTGGGAATTACCTGACGGGCCAGTGACCAATATTAACTTACAATACACACAGAAATCACAATAGCGTGATGCATCAAATGAACAAATCCTCAAGGGCCGTGACGAGGATTCGAACCTACGTCCAAGATCATCCCAGAGCGGCCTTAAAGGCAGCGTCTGGGATGATCTCGGACGTAGGTTCGAATCCTCGTCACGGCCTTTGTGGCTTTGTTCATTCACTGACATTATTCCATAGACACATTAACGGGAGTCGCAGCCTAATGAGACGAATTCACAGGTGTTGGCAGAGTTGTAACCTTGTGGACGTTTCGGCTATAGGAATAACCTGTAGTAATAGTTGTACATTTTATTATATTATATATTATTAATATATAATATTAATATATTAACACCTTTATTATATTATTAATTGTATATTTATTAATAACTGCAGTATATTTTCCCCTTTTTACACTCTGAAGGCTAGACTGTAGTTTTTTTGGAATTAATCGTTATATCAACATCATTCCCTTCTCGAGGCCACGAGTCCCACAAGTGCAGGTCAAGAGGCTGTGTTACCTACCAGCACTACGGGCTCACCATAGCCCGTGCTACTTGGAACTTTATGTTCTAGGTAGCGAATCTTTAACAACAGCAACAACCTACCAGTAATTATAATAGTGGGGTTATCCCTGCTAGAGTCAAGCAAAGTTCTTAACATACAGCTAACATAATGAGATTAACCAATGGTCACGTGAGAGGGAAAGTGGGAACTGGGGGAGGAATAGAGTGAGAAGAGTTGTGTTTAGTGTGATGGTGTCAGGGCTTAACCCAGCTGCCTGGGAAGCTCTTAAGGGGGCGTGGTGTTGGGCTTAAGGCCTATCAACCTCTGGAGGGTTATTAAGGCCACAACATTTGCCTTGACCAGCCAGCGAGTATACTTGACTCCCTTAAATAGTCCAGGACTGATGGACACTCGGTATAAATATATATAGAGAAGCAACGAATACCTTTCGGTGTTTATATTTACTCGTGACGCTAGGTTTCTCAAGCTTCAGGGAAAGACTTCAACGCTACTGATGTCATAAATGTTGACATGTTATATAGTAAGTTGGACATATAGTACTATTTGTTTTCTCTCTCTCTCTCTCTGAATTAAGAGCCACCAGAAAGCATCTTCCAGATGACTGGTAAGTGTAGATGTGCGTCGCGTTGACGCGAGTGTGAGAGCTGGTGCCAGGGCCAAGAGGATGGGAAAGTCAGTGTGTTTTAGGTCCTCTCTGAAGGACAGTCACGGATTCCTTGTGCGGGGCCGTACTGAGCTAGAGTTATGCTGTGTGTGTCCCCGCGTGAGTGGGGACACACTCAGACGGACACACACACACCCTGACGGTCACACACACACACACACACACACACACACACACACACACACACACACACACACACACACACACACACACACACACACACACACACACACACACCATGATAACACCTGCCACTACACCCACTGCCACACTCTCTGCCACAGCCACAACAACTACCACGCTCACACCCACCTAAACACTAAGTGCCACGCCCAACGACAGAGTCATGACCACCGCCACACCCACCGCCACACCCACTACCACACCCACCACCACACCCACCGCCACACTCACCACCACACCCACCACCACATCCACCACCACATCCACCACCACACCCACTACCACCGCCACACCCACCACCACACCCACCACCACACCCACCGCCACACTCACCACCACGCCCACCACCACACCCACCACCACACCCACTACCACCGCCACACCCACCACCACACCCACCGCCACACTCACCGCCACACCCACTACCACCGCCACACCCACCACCACACCCACCACCACACCCACCGCCACACTCACCACCACGCCCACCACCACACCCACCACCACACCCACTACCACCGCCACACCCACCACCACACCCACCGCCACACCCACCACCACACCCACCGCCACACTCACCACCACGCCCACCACCACACCCACCACCACGCCCACCGCCACACCCACCGCCACACCCACCACCACACCCACCGTCACACCCACCACTACACCCACCACCACGCCCACCACCACACCCACCACCACCCCCACCGCCACACCCACCACCACACCCACCGCCACACCCACCACCACACCCACCGCCACACCCACCGCCACACCCACCGCCACACCCACCACCACCACGCCCACCACACCCACCACCACACCCACCGCCACACCCACCACCACACCCACCACCACGCCCACCACCACACCCACCACCACACCCACCGCCACACCCACCACCACACCCACCGCCACACCCACCACCACGCCCACCACACCCACCACCACACCCACCGCCACACCCACCACCACCACGCCCACCGCCACACCCACCACCACGCCCACCACACCCACCGCCACACCCACCACCACCACACCCACCGCCACACCCACCACCACCACGCCCACCACCACACCCACCACCACACCCACCGCCACACCCACCACCACACCCACCGCCACACCCACCACCACGCCCACCACACCCACCGCCACACCCACCACCACCACGCCCACCACACCCACCACCACCACGCCCACCACACCCAGGTCCTCCGTCACACGCTTGGCAGCCACGCCTAAAGGGCCCCGCCCCTGCCTACCTGCCGACGTCATCATCTAGACAGCCTCTCCACAGTAGGATCTCATCATCATTTAAAGCTAACTACCTGGCTCCGGGTTCGATTCCCTTCCCCTCCCAACCACTCCCTGACACACACACTACATAACCCCCCAACAGAACACCAAGCAGTTGTAAGGTGCCCACATCTCAAGAGAATTACGGGCTCGCCATAGCCCGTGCTGCTTGGAACTTTTTATTCCAGGTAGCGAATCTTAAACAACAACATCTCAAGAAGCTCATAAATGGAACAAAGTAAAAAGAATGTCCTTGTTAAGAATCTTTCCCCGCCCCTCCCCCCCCCCCCCCACAAAAAAAAAATACGAGGCTATTTTACTACTTACAAAATTGTAACACGAATCAACAACAAAAAATTATAATCAAAAAATGTTGTAAACCACAACTTAGAGCACAAGATGCCATAGATTTAACGAAAACTTAAGATGCGGAAATGTTTTTAATAATTTATCTCTTGCAAACAAAGTGGTAGATGGGTGAGAGGAAGTCAATGAGAGAATACTGAATACTACACGAGGCTTCCCAACCTCACGTGACAAGGACTATATATATACAGGAGTGACCGGGAACCACCTGCAAAGATTTCATCCTGTAACTGTGCTTAGTACTTTTTTTTCCTTAGTACACACACACACACACACACACACACACACACACACACACACACACACACACACACACACACACACACACACACACACACACACACACACACAGGCACACACACCTCTAACACACACGTGCGGGATCTCGCGGCTGAGTGGACATCGCTCGGGGGTCGTAGTCCTAAAGGCCCGGGTTCGATTTCCGTGCGAGGTAGAAACAAATGGGCAGTTTTTTCATCCCTGGTGCCCCTGTTCACCTAGCAGTAAATAGGTACCTGGTAGTTAGACAGCTATCAGGGGCTGCTTCCTGGGAGATTGTGTGTGTGTACTCACCTAGTTGTACTCACCTAGTTGTGCTTGCGAGGGATGAGCTCTGGCTCTTTGGTCCTGTCTCTCAACTGTCACTCAACTGGTGTACAACTGGTGTGTGTGTGTGTGTGTGTGTGTGTTAGAAATATATGTAGTAGACATAATATAGAAAAAAATAGATTGGTTAGAAAGGCGGGATCCAAGAGCTAATAGTTCGATTCTGTAGGTACAAATAGTAAATACCCACACACACACAGACGGAATAAAGATGAAAGAGAAAAAAATAGAATTAAAAGAGCAGGAAGAGGAGACAAAGTCAGCAACACCTGTGAAACACGTGCTATAGTTTACCAGTTAAAGAAGGAACTAAGACACGGGACGAGGTGAATATAACTACTTTTTTCAGCACACAGAATATAACCCTCAAGGGACATGTCCACAGGGAGGTGTAACTTGCTTATCGATATACATACACCGAGGGTATGCTGTAGCCCGGGACTATGTTTAAGACAAGTCGGGAGCCGGTCGGCCGAGCGGACAGCACACTGGACTTGTGATCCTGTGGTCCCAGGTTCGATCCCGGGCGCCGGCCAGAAACAATGAGCAGAGTTTCTTTCACCCTATGCCCCTGTTACCTAGCAGTAAAATAGGTACCTGGGTGTTAGTCAGCTGTCATGGGCTGCTTCCTGGGGGTGGAGGCCTGGTTGAGGACCGGGCCGCGGGGACACTAAAAGCCCCGAAATCATCTCAAGAGAAAACCTCTCAAGAGAAGATTATGTTCAAGATGATGTTGAACGACTTACTCAGTAACCAGTCCTACTGATTACTGAGTAAGAGTTTAGGGTAGCCTTAATGACCCCTCAGAAATTAATAGCCTTTAAATCCACTACCAGATCATCAAGCCTCCAGGTGAGATCTTGTGTTATTAATTACGCAATGGTTGGATCAAGAGTCTCTTGATTACATCTTGCCTACCTGCCGTCTGAAGATATGAGTTCCGATCCCCTTGTACCTGATCGTATCTGTGAACGGAGTTTGCTTCAACTCTATCCCTTAAACAATCATACCACTCGCTCACTGGCCTTATACTGAATACTTATACTTATACTTGTACTCCTATCTCAGTGGTTTCTCCGGTGTGACGCCTCTATGTGCCCACTCGTTCTGGTGTTACTCATACCACGCGTTATGTCTTTGTCAAAGGTGTGTGTTTATGTGTTCATGTGTGTGTGCCAGGGAGGGCCAGGTGGCACCCGGCCAACGCCCCTCGCCCCCTGCTATACGTGACTTGAGTGGCCACACCTCACCCTCTGGCACCTTCGCGTCTTCTGGCAATGTTTACTTTTAGTCAGCTGATCCTCCTACCTGTAACACTGTATAATTAGTTGTTGCCGAGGCCGTGCCTCTCCGCCAGCACGGTAAGTTCATCGCGTCCGTGTTTGCTTCGAAAGGTCAAACAATTCATGCGCGCTTCTAAAGATTCATTTAAGCTTCAAAAGATTCAGACAAAGGTTCAACACGTTCATGCAAGCTTGCGAACACTCATGTAAGTTCATGATTGCTTTTTAAACATTAAAGTCAGCTTCAACATTTTTACGTTAACTTCAAAACATTCTTCCTTGAATGGTGAAAATCTTCATTCAGATTTTAAAACAATTTAATATTCAATACTTCGTTGGTTACCATTTGCGTAAACATTAGCCTCACAGACTCACACCGCTGGTAACACACTCCCCGCTCCCCCCATCCCACCTCCTGTTCCTAAAACATTAACCTGAAAGGCCTTCATTACGTACAGACCTTCTCTACAGGCACGGATATACCTGCAGAAATGCGACATACGAGAACACGAGGCGTAAAATAATTTCAACATTCTCAGCTACACTATAGCGTCTTCATTCTTACCTGCTGAGAGAGGCATGAAGACGGCTCAACAGGTAGGTCAGAAGACGCTGGCCACACGCTGAGAAAGAAGAATGTATACGGTAATTACCTTCCACTTCAGTTCTTGGCGGGGAAAATTGCTGAATGATCAAGAGAGTGATCAAAGTGAAGGATGAGAATGTCATATTCTCCAGGTCGAGGTGGAGAATCACGGATGAAGATTGAAACACAAGATACAAAAACATATCTGAAGGTCAAGACGGAAGAAACAGGCTGAGGGTCACAACGGAACAAGTTCGTTAAGATCTGGATGGTTGCTGGAAAACCAGTTTTCCAGCAGTGCAACAGGATAGAAGTTATTATAAATTACTAAATTTCAGTATTGCCTTAAGGCCTATCTACCTCTGGAGGGTTATTAAGGCCACCACAGTACCTTACTGGCCAACCAGCAAGTATATTTTAGTCCTAAACATCGTCCAGGACTAAAATTAACTCAGTATGTATTCACCTAAATTATCAGAAAATTATATAAGTACATGATGATATATATCCGCTGTAAAAATAATAATAAACAAACGAATCTTATCAAATATCAAAAACGACTAAAACTTATGCAAATATAATAGAAGAAGCTATAACATATAGTCTACAAACTAATTAATCACAAGAATATTTTAGATAATGTCAGAGTCAATCGTGGTTGGCGGCGAGTAAGCACTCGGGGTGACAATAATAACTCTCCACAGCTTCGCAGACATTAACACCAAAACGAATAAGTTAGCAAATGATTTATAGAGCTTAAAGTGCAAGCAAGGAAAAAAATATATAATGAAATAAATTCACAGAAAATGGCACGAGGGAATTGTTGTTAAAGATTCGCTACCTGGAACAAAAACTTCCAAGTAGCACGGGCTATGGTGAGCCCGTAGCAACCCGTCCTCGACTCAAGTCCATTACATTCAGCGGTCGACCCCACAGACGCATTCATAAATTTTAACATGCTGTTCATTCAAAACGTGCATTTTCTCAAGTATAAATTAATATTATAATATATTGGCATATTGTGTATATATAGGCATAGGATAGGTTAGGTCAGGTGTTTAGGTTCTGTTGGCGATTATTTGTATTTATAGTACGTGGGTGAAGCATTTATAGCGTTGCTATTCGAACAAAATTCGTCAGTGAAGCATATGTTCCGGATATGTTCGAACGTCAGCAGTTGTGAGTCGTGTGTAAACCGCTTTTCATTCATAAACAGGGGGTTTGGTGGGTGGATGGAATCACTTTTGGATCTTTGTTTGGAGGACAGGCTGCCCGTAGTGCCGTATGGTTCACGGGGGAATTAATTACCTGTATGGGAGAAGCAGGCCACGGCGGACCTGCGGGTGGAGTGGTGGTCACGGCGCCACACAACAACCAATTATATATAATTGAACAAACAACCTAAAAACAACAACTCAGAAATCATTACAAAAACTAAGATTTGTATAATAGAAAAAACATTCATTCATAATTATTTTAGATTTAAAATTATTAATCAGTGATTAAAATTACATAATTTATCAAAACAAAAATAAGAAATAATAAAAAAACTACAAACTGAAAAATCAAAGAAAATGTGTGAGGGGAAACTAATCTAAATTATCAATAATTCAATACTCGATAACACTTAAATACTAAAACTGATAAACTGAAAGGATTCAGTTGAAGCTTATTTAATTTTTTAGTATATTTTTCTTTAACATCCTCAGATCATTTCCGCTGGTAAGGTTTAATTATATCTTAGTTATCACGTGAAAGACAACAACAATATGATAGTAACTGAATTCCCCAAATATAATCCTTCTCTTTCCCTTGTGAGTTATTCACAATATTTAGTCATAACCAAAATTACAGCTAACTCGACTAATAGAACTAACTGGGCGTCGAGGATATTAGAATATTTGTAAATTAATATAACCAATCTTATTTATTTTTTTTTTTTTTGAGATATATACAAGAGTTGTTACATTCTTGTACAGCCACTAGTACGCGTAGCGTTTCAGGCAGGTCCCTGGAATACGATCCCCGCCGCGAAGAATCGTTGTTACAACCAAGTACACATTTTACTGTTGCGTTAAACAGAGGCTACAGTTAAGGAACTGTGCCCGGTAAATCCTCCCCGGCCAGGATACGAACCCATGACATAGCGCTCGCGGAACGCCAGGCGAGTGTCTTACCACTACACCACGGAGATTAAATGTACACTGAGTTTGTTTCTTTAAGTCCTGGAGTATATTCAGAAGTAAAATATTTACCTAAATTTACCTGAGGGGCACTATAAACACTCTAGTGGCCTCGACGAGGACAGGACGCCGGCGTATAGTTGCTAGTTCGTCAGAAAGGTACTGTGGCGGCCTTAACAACCAACCGACAATTGCCCGAAACGCTATGTGTACTAGTGGCTTTAGGGATTGTATGTACTATCTCTATCTATAAATCCAACATTATGTATGTAACTTAATGTATGTACCTTTACCTGAATCAAAAAATCTAAATATAAATCTAAACCTTCCAGAGTGTGGTAGGCTTCCAGCACAACATTTGATTTTCTATTAGATGGTTAACTAATAGAGTTAACTAAACTAACTAAAAGAATAGAATACTAAACTAAAAGAAGAATAGAGTTAACTAAAAGAAAATCAGACATTTGATTTTCTATTAGATGGTTAACTTTATTTATATTAAAGTCAACAATTTTCCAAGTTATTACCTGGCGCCAAGTTCAAAGTCCGTGTTCTTCATGCAGACCGCTGTCAGTGTTAGAACACCCGACATATGTTATTTACAGACATCAGAGTGTAGCAGAGTGTAAACTTGTGTATGCAGGCATCAGTGTGTAGTAGAGTATAAACTTGTGTATGCAGACATCAGTGTGTAGTAGAGTATAAACTTGTGTATGCAGGCATCAGTGTGTAGTAGAGTATAAACTTGTGTATGCAGACATCAGTGTGTAGTAGAGTATAAACTTGTGTATGCAGGCATCAGTGTGTAGTAGAGTGTAAACTTGTATGCAGGCATCAGAGTGTAGTAGAGTGTAAACTTGTCTGCAGGCATCAGTGTGTAGTAGAGTATAAACTTGTGTATGCAGACATCAGTGTGTAGTAGAGTGTAAACTTGTCTGCAGGCATCAGAGTGTAGTAGAGTGTAAACTTGTCTGCAGGCATCAGTGTGTAGTAGAGTGTAAACTTGTCTGCAGGCATCAGAGTGTAAATTATTGCCTGCATCACCACGAGGTTGTTTAATAACAATAATAACCTCGGGTTGTGAAGTTTTGAGGCGCTTAAACAGTTTTATCAATGTAAATAAAGGCGCTATGATCGCTGAAAGATGTAAAGGTTTCGTAAGAGGTTACGTAAAGGCTTGACGACTCGTGGTCGTGCCCAAGCATGCTGCCAGACATGGTGATCCGCCTCTAACAATATTCCATCTCCTCCTCCTTTGTCCTTTCTTTCCTCTTATCCTTCCCATCTCATAATTGTTCTACTCTAATTATACATCTTCTATTTTGTTCTTCCTATTTTCCGAAATTTCTTCCTTCTCCTCTCGCACCCTTCTTCTTCTTCCTCATCTTTTCCGCTTCCTTCTTCTCTTCCACTTCTCCTCTTTCTCCTCCTCTTCTATTTTTGTTGTGGTCCCCCCTCCTCCTGATGCGTAGACATTAAATATATTGGGCGGCCGGAACCTGAGTGTGACGTGGCCGCGTGCTGTTGGCTGAGGCAGGAGGTGTGTCCTGCTCCCTCGTGGTCGCCAGCACGTCCCCCCCTCTCTCTCTCTCTCTCTCAGTGGTCTACACTGAGGGTGTGTCGCTCTCTCTCTCTCTCTCTCTCTCTCTCTCTCTCTCTCTCTCTCTCTCTCTCTCTCTCTCTCTCTCTCTCTCTCTCTCTCTCTCTCTCTCTCTCTCTCAACCTCTCTCTATCTCTCTCTCAACCTCTCTCTATCTCTCTCTCTCTCTCTCTCTCTCTCTCTCTCTCTCTCTCTCTCTCTCTCTCTCTCTCTCTCTCTCTCTCTCTCTCTCTCTCTCAACCTCTCTCTATCTCTCTCTCAACCTCTCTCTATCTCTCTATCTCTCTCTCAACCTCTCTCTATCTCTCTCTCAACCTCTCTCTATCTCTCTCGCTCTCTCTCTATCTCTCTCTCTCTCTCTCTCTCTCTCTCTCTCTCTCTCTCTCTCTCTCTCTCTCTCTCTCTCTCTCTCTCTCTCTCTCTCTCTCTCTCTCTCTCAGTGGTCTACACTGAGGGTGTGTCGCTCTCTCACACATTCACACACACGGGAGACAAGCAGCACCACACGGGAGCGAGGGGGGGGGGGTGGTACAGCAAGATACAAGGTACAGCAACGCGGGTTTCTGCGGTACGTCCCGAGAGGGAGCAAAGAAACAGGAAGGAGGTAACGCGTAGTGTGAACGACTAACAAGCAATTATTTGTTATGACCCAGTAATGAGGTATTATGTGGTACCACGCGGGACCCAGGTATAATAGGCGGATGCCGCAAGGGCCGGGAGCGACTCTGGTATGGTACAGGTGCGATAGTCTGGTAGGGTACAGGTACGATAGTCTGGTATGGTACAGGTGCGAGTGTGGCACGATTTACTCAAGGTCTGTCTCCGTCCCACTACTTAGTCATGAGGCTGTGAGCGGAGTGGACGTGAGCTGTGTTTAAACAAGCTGGGAGGAGCAGAACATTGTGTAAGACTCGTCATTCGTTGTCACTGTGGACGGTATACGAGCCTGGGGTCCCCAGGGCTTAGATCAGAGAGCTATCTAAGAGATAGTCTCTATCTATAGAGAGAGAGACGAGAAATAGCCTAAGCTACTCTATCCCTTTGAGATGTATTTCTTTCTTGTCTCAATAAACATACTTGAACTTGAACTAAGCTAAAACAGAAATCAATCAGATTGGGATTTTTGCATTACTAATAATTTTCGAAATTTTTAAAACGTATATCCTAAAAAAAAGGGGGAAAAAAAGTAAGGGCTATTAGTGAAACAATATATGTGACTGACAGACACACATGCAAGTCAGTCCGTTCTCATCCACAAAGGTCAAATGTTCGTTTGCCCGAAACGCTATGCGTATTACTAGCTTTAGGCATTGTATGTACTAGCTCTATCTATAAATCCAACATTATGTTTGAAAATCATCTATGAATGTACTTCTCCTGAATAAAAAATTTGAATTTGAATTTAATCTAGCCGCTAAACCCTTTGTTTACAAATAAAAACTTGATACACGACTCACAACTGATGGCAGCTATACCTTTCTCCCAAAACGTTTCGTTCGCATTCTTCACTTACTGCACATACCAATAATTGCCAACAGAACTTAAGCACCTAACCTTGCCAAAGTTAGGCTTAATTATTCAACACATTCTTAAATTTGACAAAAGACTAATTTTGAATATACAGCAAGTTAAAGTTTACGAATTCATCTTTGGTGGGGTCGGCCACTGGTTGGAAGAGCCTTGTCTGATTACAGGCTGTACAGTCACCACATTAGTTAATGAGGATATAGTGCAACAAATGAACGTCACATCCTTGGGCAAAAGAAGAAACAGAGGAGACATGATCACAACGTGCCAATTCTCAGGAGTCTGGATAAACAAAGACTTCGAGAAGCCAACCCAAAACAAAAGGGACATGGGAGCCTATTACCTAAATAATTAAAAGGAATATTAGGAAAAAACCTCTTCGGTGTATATTGACTATAGAAACCAATTGGCGTAATATTACAACCCGTTCTCGCACTTTCGTATAGTCAATATTGACTTATTAAATACGTGCATATGTGACATACTAAACATACTAGTTTACCTTGAAAAGCTTCATAGAAAACACCGACCTTACCTAACCTTCTTAGTATGTTAAGATAAGCATTTTATTGCTTCGTAATTACAATTATTACTTAACCTATTATAGGTATAGGTTAAGTAATAATTGTAATTACGAAGCAATAAGATGCTTATCTTAACATACTAAGAAGGTTAGGTAAGGTCGGTGTTTTCTATGAAGCTTTTCAAGGTAAACTAGTATGTTTAGCATGTCACATAGGCACGTATTTAATAAGTCAATATTGACTGTAAGAAAGTAAGAGAACGGGTTGAATATTAACTGCATCTGATATATGAAGGCTGAGAGGCGGAACTCAGCAACTGAAGTTCATCCTCCAAAGAGGTTTTGGTGACTTATAACAAAGTTGCAAGTTACCAATACATAATTCATTAAAATACTCCATATATGTTAAGGCATTGAGCAAATATCTCAAAGTAAAAATTGGAAAGAGTGTAAGTGTATACATAAGCAGTAAAGGTGGTTCTTCTCTACCCTCCAAGATTCGAATTGTTGTGCATTGGTTTGGTGTTAGGTCTATCAACCTCTTGGGGGATTGATAGGCCGCTTAAGAGCTTACTGACTACACCAGGTAAACTTTCAGTGTATATACACCAAGAAGCGCTGTACACTTTTCGATGTATATATATCACTGTGTGTGGGGGGGGGGGGTAATAAAGGATTATTAACCAGTTTCTCTAAAACCGTTGACCACACTATTTTAAGAAAATTTTAGATAATTACTAATTTTAGAATATAGTATTGATATGATCATACGTTATTATTTAAAACTTGAAAATGCTCAAATTTATATTTAAATACTCTTTCTGAACCAACCAAAATATTCATTATTTGGTTTTGAGTCATATCTGCACCGAATATTAACTTCCGATTAAAGTCTCCACGCATGTATTTTCTGTGATAAATTATTGAGGCTATGTAATGGATAACAACTCACATCCCTGGACTCCACACAGATATTCCCTACCTACTAACCCGTAATGAGCTGAAAGTATCACAACCGGAAGTTCTACTGAACATACATGGAGTTGGGAAGGCTGGTTCCCAAATCCAGTTTTTACATAATACTTGCGCACACTCAGATGTAGGTAGTGATGGTCCTCACATCATGCCCCACTCATTGCAAAATAAAATCACAATCACGAGATTTGTATATGAGTAAATTACCTTCCATTCTTGCGGGTCCCTTGATATGTTAACTCAGAAAGTTTATCGTTGCCTCTTCCAATAGTGTTGCTTTGTATGTATTTGTACCTCTATGTGGTTCTCTTTTCTCCCACTCTATCTTTCCATGGTTGAAATCTCTCATAACTAACAGACTGGATCCATTCCTGCAGGCAACAAAAGCTGCTGGCTCAATCATATTAATTGTTGCCATGTTGTTGCTCTCATACTCCTGTATGAGGTCTACTGTCATTTAGTGGAGAGCTATATATTGCTACAACTATTACCTCTGGTCCTCCCATTGCCGTTGTGCCCATTATGTAGACTCTGAATCCTTCACAGCCTCTGATAACTATCTCTTCTAAACTTCAATTCCGCATTATCAGCAGAGCCACTAATTATAATGCCCGACAATTTTGTTTCTGTGAGTGCAATTATATCCGGATTTTTTATTGTGACCTTTCACCAATTTACCCTTTTTATTATAGTCCCAACTATATTTGTGTACTTTACCTTGAAGCTCACTTTCTTCTCTCCAGTCTCACTTACTCTCCCCTTGATGTCCATTCCATTGGTGTAGGAAAAGTTGTTCAATGATTGGCCTTTAGATGCGTTTATTGACCTGTGAGGTAGTTAATAATGGTTTGGAGGATGTTGAGTTGGGGGATAGGGGGCTTATGTCTTACTTAGGCTTACATGGGTGAGGGAGGCCAAAGGATTGGGGGGGGGGTAAGGGTTGGGGGTGATAGGGAAGGATGGGTTGGGGAGGCAGAGAGAGCAATGGATGCGGAGCAGGGAGGGATTGGGTGGGGAGCGTTTCTATAGGGTGGCAGGTGGGGGTGAGGCACTTTTCCTTAGGATTGCTCAACTGCTGGTGGATAGTTCCCCACTCCACTCTGCCATTGTTGGCTGGGGATTGTGATTACCTGATTCTTTTCTCTCTCCCTGTGCCTATTCCTTGCGTTTGCTATCTTAATTCTCTCGTCACTCGTCATATCCCTCTGAAGGAATACTTTTTTGTATTTCTTGACATTTTGGAGTGTGTTCTTCTTTGCTAGAATATCCTACTTTTTGAGGCCTCGTTCGTGAATGCTATCTTTATCCATCGATCTCTGTCGTTGTTATACCAGCCCGGCCTGAAACATCAATACTTCGTTCATCCCCTTCATCTGTACACTCTGTAGGGTCTCTGTCATTGAAGATCTGTCCTAGACTTCTCACTTTTCCTGACTGGAGCCTTCTTGTTCCTTAAGACTTTCTTTCGTACTACTTAATACTACTTACTAATACTTCGACTACAATAGCTGCTAAGGTATGATTGGTTGAGTGGAACACATAGTCTGGTAATAGTTTGGAGGATAAATTTAGGTTAAATTGTATCCAAATACACAAAACTCTCATTAAACCATCCTAGTAACCAACAGTTCAATAGTTTTAGTTGTCTAACGTTATTGCCAATCAGGACAAAAATAAATGTGTTTACCAAACAAACTTCAAAAGAAAATTATAAATGTTCACAGAAAATAATTTTGTGGGACTAACTATGGTATTTTTACTTCTTTATTATTAGAAGGATATCGCTCTCATTAAAATGGTTTCGTTCACCCCACCACCAACAACAAGATTAGTACAGGTTTCATAATAAGCTAAGTACTTACTGCAATCTTAAAATAAGGAATCGTTAATAAAATAGAATACCTGTTGTCGCTTCCTATGTATTGGACTATACAGTTTTGGGTATTATTGCTAGAATGCTAGAATGTAACTGTAGCTGACGGTAGCCTCTGTTTACCAAACAGTAAAATGGGTACCTGGTTGTTAAACGATTTGGCGTTCATATTTCGGGGAATATTAGGATTAAGGACTTGGCAGAAACGCTGTGCGTGCTAGTGGCTGTACAAGAATGTAAGAACTCTTGTATATATACATTAATATAAATAAATAAAAGATTGAAGAAACACACTGTTGTATGTGCCTAAGTTTGTTAATAAAAAATTCTTTCATGAAACACAGTTTCATGAGTTTGATGAGGGCTTCCCTAGAAGTTACAAGCCCACATCAAAAGGATATCATCATCGGCATATGCTTGATTGTTCAAAATAAGAACTGTCTTTAGAAACTTGTGTAAGGAATCGTTTAGGACCTTGTTTCCCATTTATGTCAGACCAATCGTGGAGTATGCAGCTTCAGTCTGGAGTTCACACCTAGTTAAACACAAGACAAAGTTAGGAAAGATACAGAGGTATGCCACCAGCCTAGTTCCAGAACTGAGAGGAATGAGCTACGATGAAAGGTTAAGGGAGCTAAACCTCACGTCCCTGGAAGACAGAAGAGTAAGGGGAGACATGATAACCACCTACAAAATTATAAGGGGTTAGAGCTGGACAGGGTAGACAATGACAAACTATTTAGCAAACTATTTATTCAGTATCCAAAAGAGGCACAGAGACATTAGAAAGATTTTTTCAGTGTCAGTGTAGTTAACAAATGGAATACATCAAGCAGTTCCTTCCAGGGGATCTGTCCCTTCCAGGAAGCAGACTTCATACACAGTTTCAAATGCAGATTTGATAGAGTCCAGTAGGCTCAGGAATCTGTACACCAGTTGACTGAAAGTTGAGAGGCGGGACCAAAGAGCCAAAGCTCAACCCCCGCAAGCACAACTAAATGAGTACAACTAGGTGAATACAGTGTTTCAGAAGGAACTGTTCTGCCACGTATTGTCAGTGAAGTGAGTGTCTTGGGATCTTAAGAAGATCTGGCTCACAAGGGGCCAGTAGGCTAGTACAATGTTCTTTCTCATGATCTTAAAATAATTTGAAGATGACGCATTCCTGACTACGGTAACCATGATCATACATACATGGGTTTCCTATCCCAGGCGGGATACACATGGTTACATACGATATCCCGAGAAGCATGTCCCACTGTCACCCCCCCTCGTGATCTCGCCTGTTCATGTTAACAACGGAGGTACATACGAACACACAATTGCACAGTGGTCTGCATACCCGACTTAAATTCGAAGATCTTCGGTTCGATCCGCGGGAGGGGATAGAAATGATTGGGTACGTTTCCTTTCATCTGATGCCTCAGCGTACCTAGCAGTAAATAAATGCCTGGGAGTTTGAAAAGTGTTGTGGACTGAATCATGGTAAAGATAAGTTGTTTGCCTAGAGAGACTTCGTAAAATCTAACATGCTTCCTGTCCCTGACAATGGGACAGGAAGCCTGACATACCCAAATTTGCTTTTGC
The DNA here is from genome assembly GCF_040958095.1 of Procambarus clarkii. Classification (NCBI taxonomy): domain Eukaryota; kingdom Metazoa; phylum Arthropoda; class Malacostraca; order Decapoda; family Cambaridae; genus Procambarus; species Procambarus clarkii. The sequence goes on from NC_091178.1 coordinate 9,096,230, forward strand.
GGTCAGAAAGTGCGCGGCCATCATTTATTATAGTATATAGTGTATAAATACATTCTCTATGATAAAATGAAAAAGAAAATGAAAGCACTTTGTTAAGGCAAACTATTGTTTCAGTCGTTGAAATACCGTTGTTGTTGATTTTGGGGTGACTACAAGCAGCTGGTTGACTACCTGGCGTGGAGTGCGGGCCCTGGTGTGTCTGCTGACGTGGCCTGAGTGACGTGCTTTGTTGAGGGCTTCCCCGGGGCCGTGTTGGCCTGCAATATGGGGGTGCCTATGACCCCTGTCGTCCGGCAGGACTCTATTGGTCTGGAATTTTCTGGCAACGCTTGCTACCCGGAGATGGAAGTGGTGATTCTGGACATGTTACGTGTTCCTGTGGAGGCCGTGTGTGGTGTGCAGCTGCTTGCTGGGAGGCGGGCGATTGTGAAGTTTAGCTCCTCGGTGGATTACCGTGATCTCGTCAAGCGCCGTGATGGGTGCACTTTCCCTCTTCCTGATAGTGGTGGATCAGTGACTTTCTCCGATCGCTGTGGTACGACGACGTATGTGGCGGTGTATGGGACGCCCTTCGAGTTCCCTGAGGACCTTCTACGTCGGTACTTTGCCCGTTTTGGGCGGGTCCTTCATGTGAGGATGAACGTCGTCCCCACCGGGAGGTGGAAGGGGGTCCCGTGTGGGACCCGCACTCTCACCATGCGCCTCAGGGATCATACCGTCCTCCATCATGCCGTTGGGTTTCCCTCTACGTGTGTTTCATGCGGGCCAGTCCCGGACGTGTTTCAGGTGCGGCCTCCCGGGCCACCAGGCTGCGGGGTGTGAGGTGCGCCAGGTCACCCCTTTTAACCTCTTCCGGGAGGAGGATTTTCCCCTGTTGTCGGCCCCGGACCCGTCTCCTGGTGCTGGGGTGTGTGTTGATTCCCTGCCGTCTGCTGCCCCGGCATTGGACCCTGCAGTTCGCCTGGGTGCAGATGTGGATGGTGGTGAGGGTGATGACGTGGGGGTTGGTGCGGCTCCATCCCCGCCCTCGCCGTCGGCTTCCCCACCTCGGCCGTCCCTGCCCCAGCCGCCTCAACCCGCCGCCCCTGCCTGCTACGTCCCTGGATACGGTGTCTCCTGTCGCTCTGGCTGTCCGCGAGGGGCTGTCTCCTGCGGTGTGTGGTCCGGTGCCCCCGGTTCAGGAAACTGCGGTTCTCAGGGGTCGTGCCTTAAAAGCGTGCCCGCCGGAGGGTTCTGTTGTGGTGCAGGAAGATAGGAATGATAGCTCGGACGACCAGCGGCCAGTCTCGAAACGATCGAAGCAGGTTCGGAGTTTTTCTCCCCTTCGTGGTGTGCCTTGGGAGGAGATGGGGGGAGTATGGTGCTCCGGCGTCCCCCGTCGTGGAAGACGGGGCTGTGAGGGGCTCCGAGTTGCTTCCTGTGCTCCCTCCCCCCCCCCCCCCCCCCTCCTGTGCCTCCTGCTGTTGGATCCCCGTAGTGGGGGGTTGCCCCAGATGATCGGGACCTCGTCATGGTGTTGAGGAAGAGTGTGCGCCGGGGGAGGGGGGGGGGCCTCTGCTCCTGTGCCTGGTGGCGGGGACAATGCCGCGTCTGCGTCCCCAGCGGTTCCCCCTCCTTCCTTGCCCCGGTCTGGGGGAGCCTTGTCACGGCTGCCGGGGACGTGAACCGTGAGGGTCAGGTGTTTAGACTTTTTCCGGATGTCCGGGTGCTTCCGATCCCATGATGCTCTTCCACTATCTGGGTGCCGCGGGTGAGGGAGTTTATTTATGCGGTGCCGTATTGGTTGCCGTGGCCATAGGCGTCGCCTGGGGGCCGGGTACCCGATGACATCATGCTGATTTGGGAGGCGTACTGCTTACGCTGTCCGGCGCGGGAGATGCCGGAAAAATATACGTAGTGTTTGTGCTTGCTTTGTGTACTCCCTGTTCTTATGTCCTTGTTGCCTTGTCTTATGTGTTTACGTCATGTGTCCTGTTTTGGCTCGCCCCATCTGGGTGTTGCGTTTTGTTTGTAATGTACTGTGTTCTATTTCCTGTGTTCTATTTCATATATTATATTCCCTGTGTTATACTGTTTTCTATGTCTCTACTTGCTCCTTATGTCACTGGCTAGTTCTGTGTATATGTATGTGTATATATATTTTGCGTGTATCTTTTTGCATTTCCTGTATTCAATACCGTGTTTCATGTTTTGTGCTTGTTTTGTATTTCTGTTTTTCTCTTTATGTTTTTGCCTTTGTGTTTTTTTGTCCGGGCTTGTAACCCGTGTGGGTTCATTTCTGTTAATTTGTAATGTTCTTTGTAAGGTTATTCTTTATTGTATTTAATACAATCTTCAATTAAAGATGTTCAGGTTCCCGAGCCTTGCGAGCTGTCATATCTATATTTAAGCTGGTTGGATTGTTTCTGCCACTTTACTTAGTGCATTACATTAGTTCACTAATGTGATACTGATACAATTATTTCAATATCTTTGTGGCTCATACAAGTGCACAGTTTCTACCTATATCCTTTTATCCGTGTGCCACCCATTCTAAATAATATGTTCTTGTCTTGACTTTATTTTCTAAGCACTGCCTGTGGTTATTATGTCTGGCCTGACCCTTCTGTCTTTCAATGGCGGGATATTTAATTGCTTTCTATTTCCTCATAAATAATACCTGTTAGCTCTGGTACAAGGCCTGTGGCATACTTTCGGGTTTTCTTCAGCTTCGTTTTGTGTTTAAGATAAATACGTACTTCAACTTGGTGTCGCATTTTTTTTATAACATCAAACATATGTCATATACAGAGTCCTATGCGATCGACACACAATCGATTTGAGAATGGTCCAGGGCGGACCGAAACGTCGTCGGCCCTTCACTTTCTAGTGTGTGGTTTGGTCAACAGAGTCCTAATTAACTTCGTATTCATATTTCTAAAAGCTGTTCTTATGTTAGCCAACCAAACACATGATGCTGATATCCGTTGGATGTAGGATTCAGTCGGCGGGTTTTGCAAAATTCTAAGTGGTTTTCCTCTCCCATTTGGTACTTTGTGTCTTGTCTATAACCACACATATGAATTACTTTGCAATTACTTGAGCTAAACTCTAATAGCTACTAACGAGACCATTCTTTCAGTTTTCCAAGTAATTTTCTAGTTACCTGCAGTTTTTCTCCGATTTATTCGCCTAAAAAAGATCTCGTCTGGGAGATCATTTGCATAAATCAGGAAAAAGATTGGCCTCAGCACTACGTGGACATCTTTGGTACAGTCTCCCCACTCATTGTCTCTGCTCTCACTTATGTACTCCCTTATCCTGCCTGCTTCTTCAACTTTTGCACTAATCTCATGTGAAATCCCTTCTATGTCGAAGGCTTTCTAATAGAAAATATATATATTGTCTACCCATCTGTATCTTGACTCAAATTCCTATTCAGAAAGTCTACAGACCGACAAAAAATTTCCCCGTAAATTAGAAATATGAAAAAGTCACCCCAATCAAGAAAGGCAGCACAATTGCAGCAGAAAACGTACCAATCAGACTAACCTCACATAATACAGGAAACCTGTATCGACGTCCTTCCTTGTTCGAACTAGTGATCTTCTGCAAGAATGCAACCCACAGTAGTTGTCTATTTACTGCAAGATGAACAGAGGAATCTGGTAAAAGGACATATGTACAACCATTTCTTTCCCATACGAAGATGGAACCAAAGATCCCCGAGTGCGAGTCAAGATTTTTGGACCACTGTGCTACAAGATCCAAGGCGCTCTGAGAAATAAAAAGACATACTACATTATATATAAATATAATAAAATATGATATAAATATAAAATATATAATAAAAATTTATATAAAATAATATGTAATATAAAATAATATAAATATAGTATACAAATAAAAAAAAATATAATATAAAATATAAAGCAGCTACACTATGAACGTTAAGGTGAGACAATACATCAGTAAATATGATGACACTGTAGCGCCCTCTCTCTCCCGGGCGAGTGTTCTCACCTTATCGGCGTCCTGTCTCTCACCACCAGTACTTGTTTCCTGTACGCAACTGGCTCCCACTGCGAGGTAACTGCTTTCTCAGCTCCGCCAGTCGGGTCATTATGTAGATATATTCTGAAAATAAAAGGTATATATTTTTAATTCTCGTATTCGCTGCCATTTTATTTTGTATCATTTATTTGTTGCAACCGGCAAGTAGAGAATTTATTTTGCTTGTTGCTTTCCGCTGTTTAATGCAAGAATTCCAGGTTACAAAGGCTTCTTTATATTTTCATATGAATTCTTGCCATCTTGACTTAGTGAAGTTTTATACATTTATAATTTTGTTATTTTAACAGATAAATAAATCAAAATTAACTGACTCACAGAGTTTAAAATTAGAAATCAAAACAACGACTAGACAACTATGTTGATGAAGTGTGAAAGAGATGCGAGCCAGACAGTCAGTGTGTAGTGGAGTGTGGGAGTGTGTGTTGCCGTCGCGGACTCTAGCCTACTACTCCAGCCCCCAAACAGGTACGTTGCTCGTTCATAAGATGTTTGCTAGACTTTGCAATTGTGTTAGTCCGTCCGTCCGTAAATATTTGGATCTCTGTTATGTGCTTTCAAGTGGCATTAAAGTTCTTAGAGAGATAACATCTATATCAATATTTATCCCTCTATGCTAATAATTACATGGTTTTGATGACGTATCATGTGTCTAATTGGGAAGTTATGAAGGATAGAGAACTATCATAAATGAAAGGCAAAGACCAGAATGCGCGCGCACCTCTGCGATGCACAGATGTTTACAACTACAGGTGATGCAGACTCGAGTTGTAACAGGTGTCAATATTATATGAAAATAAATACATCATAGATATTATGGTGTCCTTATCGATTGTCAGAACTATTAAGAGCGTAATCATCAAACCTTCAAGAATAAGCAACATTCATACCATGCAGAGGATCAAAGTATCCTGGGTGTATATACAATGAGCGGTGTATAGCTATACACAATGAGGTGTATGCTATACACTTTAAGTGTATATTCCACATGTTATACCCAGGCGAAGACTGGAGATAATCTACATTATGTTGTTGATTTAGGGGCGACGACGATCGTGGGATCGGATGCGCCCATAGTCTACATTAGCTTGTGGCTTTCCCAGCTAGTTTGGTGCTGGGCGTAAGGCAATTCAACATGTTCAGGGCAATTAAAGCCCGAATTACAGCTTACTGACAACCGGGCTGACTTACTGAGTATACTATAGTCCTGAGCAAAGATCCGAAACAAATCGATGTTGTATTTTGTGCACGTATATTTATCGTAGAAACGGTAGTTTATTGTGAATTAACCTAGAGAGGCGAACAACGTGTGTTATTGCTCCGTTATATACAAGGATCTCCATATTGACCCTTCAGAGATGTCTTACTGATTACTTCTGAAAGACACCAGCAGTTCAACGGTATTTCACATAGTTTTCTCTTGTGGAATTATATACTTATTTATTTCGTTATACGGAATGCATATTAAATACGGAATTTAGTATGCTCAAATGGCATACTAAAAAAAATGGAAACTAAAAAACGTAACTTAACCTGTTCCAGCAGTCTTAGGCCTAGTATACCCTATCATAGGCTTTTTATAGTAAATATATTTGCCAGACTATGCCTAAAAAGGTTTTAGTTTTTTCGCTGTTTATCTTCCACAATTAAGAGTACAAAAAGTGCATATGCATGGTTGCAACAGTTCAATTTTGTACGTTCAACTAAATAGTTGCTGTTAGTACTATTGGAGAATCAGGTTCCAGTCCTCAGCCATAGGACAGTTTCCGGTATTACCAAAGTCCCGTCATGGTAGCGACATCACGGTATTACCACCATCACGGTATTACCGAGGTCAGTTGCTTTCGACATTAATGTTAAGGGCGCAGAGTAGATTTCCCCATCACTTTCACTACTGCAGTCTGCTAAAGTAGATTCACTGCACTCGTTAACTGTCTGCTTTTCAGATTAGTTAACATCCGTTGACTTTGCGTGTACTCACCTACTTGTGCTTGCGGGGGTTGAGCTCTGGCTCTTTGGTCCCTCCTCTCAACTGTTAATCAACAGTTGAGTGAGTATCTTTCACACACACAAGAACTTTCACGGCTCTTTATTTGCTTTCCGAGCCAGGAAATGTATTCCTCTCCGTGGGGTTTTATTTAAAGTTTAATCTCTTGTTTATATTGTGCGTTTCGCCTTTTCACTTGCACACATTCTCTCTCCATATTTCTACCTCGATAATGTCCCGTTTTCTCTTAGTTGTTTCTGTGTGTTTTAAATTTCAATAAGCATGTGTGATCAAGAAGCAAATATTACGATGTATGTAGCTTAAAATGAGTGGTGAGTAATATGACCAGTCACCTATATTTATTGTATTAAAGCACTTCTGACTGTAAACAATTGAACAATATAATATTCAGAATTGTTCGTTATTGAGGCCACCACAATACCTTACTGACCAACCAGCAAGTATACTTATCCCTGAACATTGTCCAGGACTAAATTAACTGAGTGTATATACACCGAGAAGCCAGGTAAACCTCTCGGTGTATATATATACATTGTGTTGGGAAAAAAATTGTAGGCATCTGTATCTATAAGAAAGGATGTCTAGCTGTCTGTGTGGGGCTGGAGGCCAGACTATTGGGGTTGTACTCTCGCAACTTTCTATAGTGAATTGAGATTGTATATTGAGTGTCCTAAGTAAGTTGAGACCTACTGATGCCGTGCGGGTGTGGTCTTCTTGGTGTCTCTTCCAATTTTCTGATTATATTTTATTATGCATGGTATACTTCGGGGGACCTGCTGCCTGGGTAACAGCTTCTCCCCCGAATCAACCTACCCTGGCTTTGCGCCCTGGTGAGGCCACTCCAGACCGACAACCAGAGCGCAACTCCATAGTCTCCTGAGACTGATGGATGCCTACTACTCGTCCTGTGAGCGACAGTTTATTGTGCACCTCATACTCATCCTGTGAGCGGTAGTTTATTGTGAACTATATACTCATCTTGAGATTGCTAACGCAATATATTACACAGCGCACAGATCCCCACGTCTTCCCTGAACAGAACAAGACATTTGAAGGAAAGATTACCACAGTGGGTGACCACAGAACACTGACGGAGCATGAGCATTACAATTGTTTTGCACTTGGTGCTGGTTACCCACACTCGCCAGAACAACTCAAGCAGCGGGCGTGACAAGGTCCACATACCCAGATAGTGGGATCGTGGTGTTTATGTACTGTAGTAACGTGTAATTGGATTGTAGTGGGGATCATTGGATTGTGGTGGCGGGTCGTATGTTGTAGTTAGGAGGTTGTGAATCTTTCTGGATCGTAGAAGATTGAAGGATGTTGTAGGGGTGTTTATGGCGTTTTGTTAAGCTGTGTATGTTTGTTTATCTGCCATGAGTTTCCGGTGTATGTTAAAGATTTCGTATGTTTGCTCTGATGTGGAAACTTGCACTGGTGGCAGAGTTGTGCCATAGGCTGTTAAAGCTGCACATCAGAGCATTGTGTTTGGTGTGTCGTTGTTTTGTTTTGTTTGTCTGATAGAGACAAGAGTAACGGGCCCCTGTGTGATGACCGGTCCCCCCGTCTCCTGTCTTAAACCCACGCCCTCCATTCTCGTCAATACTCGACCCACCACACCCACACTTGACTCACCTCCCCCCCCCCCTACCCTTTTCCCACTCAAACAGGACTCACTCCACCTTTACCTCACGTACACAGATCCAACCCTACCCATGGCCTACCCATCACACCCACTCGTGATCCAATCCCACCCTTTCTTCACCACACTCAACCCACCTTACTCCTTTCCCCCAACCTACTCGTTCCCCACATACATATAACCCACCCCATTCACATTCGAACACGGGAGACATCTCCCGTCACGCAGGGTGCAGTCGCACCTCCACAGATCTCCAGTATCATCTATTGATACTGGTAATGGCTCAAAAGGGCCACCACTTACGGGCTATTCATGCCCGTGCCACCTTTTGGGTGGCTTAATCTTCATCAATCAATCAATCACATTCGAACCCACCCCCACCTCTCCTTGCTCTCCACCTTCACCTTCCTCCCGTCAGCTGTCAAAATCCCGTGATCTTATCAGCAATATTACCAGATGACCCGCTGGTCCAGCGGACCTCCAGTTTCACAACAACGGAGCTGGGCAGTCCAGGTGAGTATCAATTCAATTTAGTCTCCTGCACCGGTAGAGACTTCCGGCCAGCTGTGTGCGTGATACGACCAGGCTCTCCCTTCACTCCTGTGTGTGTGTGTGTGTGTGTGTGTGTGTGTGTGTGTGTGTGTGTGTGTGTGTGTACTCACCTAGTTGTGCTTGCACGGGTTTAGGTTAGGTCTTTTGTGTTTGTATGCGTGTGTGTGTGTGTGCTCACCTATTTTTGCCTGCTGCAAAAAGTTTATATACATATATATGGCTCATCTGTTTCTCAAGCTTCCAATCATGCCATCTTGTTCCGTTGGTATTCATTGTGAATGTCTCCCCTCTCTCCTCTTTTTTAGCGACGCTGGATCCGGGTCTTTTAGCCTTTCTTCGTACCTTATTCCTCGTAACAATGGGAGAAGCTTTGTTGCAAATTTCTGAACCTTTTAAGTTTCCTTATGTGTTTCTTGGGGTGGAGGTTGTACGAGGGGGGCTGCATACTCGAGAACTGGTCTGACGTAGATGGTGTACAGCGACCTAAATACGTCTTTAATTAGGTTTCTGAATTTTGTTATCGTGAAGTATGCTGCTGATGTTATCCTATGAGCAAAAGCCTCCGCAGTTAGGCTTGGTGATTTATAAATATAAAATTAGAAAAGGGAATGAAGAGAAGAATGGATGGAGAATTTTTATTTTTTTAAGCTGCGTATCTTATGACTCCATCCTTGTCCTGTGTGGCAGTGAATAATAGAAAGTGGCATTTACAAATTCGTAAATTGAAACATGTATAATACCTGATGTAGTAGAATGTAACGTCATCAAATTTAAATTGTATATTTAAACATGCGTTTAAATATACAATTTCGACCTATTGTCTTATGTACGGTCCACTGTCCTGTGTGGCAGTGAACATATGCACCATCCTCACTGCAATGACTTACTCCGATTAAGCAAAATATTATATTTTGTCAGTAAAGATGTTAATAACCGTAAGTTATTGACTATAATGCCTCGTGCCCTTCTTGTCCCGACCATAGCCGCAAGCCTGATAAATAGTTCTCTTTGACAGGTGTTCTTTCATTAGTTTAATAGCCACAGGTGTTGCAGGTGTGCACGGACGAGGGGGTGTTACTCTATACTCACCCTAGTACAGAATAACACTTGTCTTGTTGAGTGTTTAATGAAGGTGTTTTGTGCTGGTAAAGCTCTGTATAAATGTCCATGGGCTGTTGTTGTTGTTGTTGTTAAAGATTCGCTACCTGGAACAAAAAGTTCCAAGTAACACGGACTATGGTGAGCCCGTAGATAGTTTTAGGACGTTAACACTTCATTTAATAACAGGCTCTTTTGAAATTTCTTAGTGCAAAGAAAATATAGTGAAAGTTTGGGTTAAACTTATAACAAGGACTAACCTTCACTTTTAGAATAAGATCATTTTTTATGTGTTTTTGTAGGGGTGGAGGCAAATCAACCTCTGGAAAGTTATTAAGACCACCACATTGATCCAGCAGACACAAATAGTAAATACACACACACACACACACACACACACACACACACACACACACACACACACACACACACACACACACACACACACACACACACACACACACAATCTCACATAAGCTGGTTAAACAATACAGTAAATAACATACAAAGTTCTCTTATACGAGAGGGAGAGTTCCCTGCGTACTGTAACAGTTGAAGCATCAATGAAACCCACCTTGAGGTCAGTACCCACCTGAGTACACTTATACCCGACACTAGTAGGGTATAAGTCCCGAGAAAAGTATTTACCCCATACGTCATCGATATTCAATAAGTAAACCTAACTTAGCCTAACCCAACCCTTCCCAACCTATCGTAAATTTAATTCTTCCATTATTCTCTAACCGAAATTCGTGCGAAAAAACTTAATTTTTTGTCGAAAACTCGACTAAACATAGGAGTCTGCCGCTCCGTAATGGATCATTAGGAACTGATTACAAACTCCAGAAGTTAGGCAAGCTAAACCCGTGTCAAAGTTTGGTTCGAGTCATTGGTGGTGTGCAGTGTTGCCACACTGTGACCCGTATCATACTTTTTTAAAGTATGTACCATGTTCCTCGGAATATATACACACACCGATAATTTACACTGAATGTTCTCTCTAATCATGGACTATGTTCACGACTAAAGTAAACTTGCTGCTAGGTAAGTAGCGTTATATTAGCTAGTTGGTCATAAGCTGTTGTGGTGATCATAATAACTTTTCGCGGTTGATAGGCCTTAAACAAAACAAAAGGCCATGTCAACCAGTGAGTTCTCTTCATTTTTCAGGGGGAATAAAGTTGTTTGGCAATAAAAAACGGTGAATAGCGACGGTCCTTTTAAATTTGGGTTCATAAAAGCGAAAATATTTTGGCATATATAATACCAAGAATCATTTATTCAACTGAACCAGAATTTAGTGTACCGAGACTACCAGAGCCTAGCACCAAAGGTAATTTCTGAGCCGGAATTAATTATTTTGCGTTATTATCTATTCCGAATGCAATATACGTATAATATTAAATGGAGACACGTCATATTCTCATGCCAATTCAATTTATAGAAAAGCGCCACTAATCTCTGTATGTTGAACTAACTACAGAAACTCACACACACTCACACACAGGGTCATAAGCACAGGGTCACACACACACACACACACACACACACACACACACACACACACAGGGGGGCCTCGCGGCTGAGTGGACAGCGTTCGGGGGTCGTAGTCGTAATTCTATGAAAGATAATAGCACGTAAGGCGAGTGTTTACCAGGCTGCACCAGGCGCTGCAGGAAGGACGAGGGTGTAAATTTCGTGGACATAGATAATTTAACGGATATTAAAATTCTCAGTTTTCATATAGCGTTCATAAAACACTGAGACTAATGTTAACCTTGCTGATAATCTAATCAATATTCCTTTAAAGGTTATAATTTTCTTTATCATGTTGTTGTTTAAGATTCGCTACCTGGAACAAAAAGTTTCAAGTAGCACGGACTATGGTGAGCCCGAGTCTTCTTTATCACAAATAATAAAGGAAGACGAGAAATCGTACAAAACTTTGTTAACGTTATGGAGAGAGTGGAGGAATAATTGGAAGGTGATGAACGTTGCTGTAGTCTGATGTATCATAACACTGCGGTGAGAAATGAAAGTGAGTGCGCGTCCCAAAACAAATATTAGCCACGTAAGCCCCCAAGCTTCAGGTGACGCTTCAAATCATATATATCCCCTCCTCCATTTAATGGATTCAGAAAGCTTGCGAAAAAAAATTTCTTCGCGGGCTCGGTAGTTAGTTGTTTATCCATTTTAAATTTCAGATTTGTTAGTGCACTCGTTTTTTGTGTGTATTTTATTTGTGCTCGTTTTCTTTGAGCCTGATCAATGCGAATGTTTTCTGTGCAAGGAAGTTGTTAAATGAATTAAGTATATTTATCTTTCACCCGTCATTTATCTATCAGCGTTCAATATCTATCAGTATTGAATCCAGATCAACTAAGAAAAATATCAACTTGAAAAATGCCGTCTTCGATAATTATTGGACAACTTTTTAGAATGCTTCAGTGTTCTTGTAGTTATAAATCATTAAACTCTCAGTAAAAATAATTCTATTGTACATTTGCATATCCGCAACTGCTCTGCATTGCTGTAAAGTGTAGTGTTTCATCTAGGAAGGAGTCAACAAAAGCCATAGCTTGGAATATAGTGTAAAGGTTAACTAATCTTTCCTAATCAGTTTTTGTATTGTGTTAATTCTCCGTTAATCTATTGTCTTCATGGAAAGGGGACTAGCATCCCCTTCCTCCTCTAGCGCATATCAGTTGCTGTATAAAAATGTGTGTGTCCCTTGATTTCATCTTAATTGAGCTTCTTTATGTTCGGGTGAGCGTTGATGGGAGTGCATGCATCATGTTGTGTGAGGTGGAGGCATTATCCCAGCCAGAGGTGGAGACATTATCCCAGTCAGAGGTGGAGGCATTATCCCAGCCAGAGGTGGAGGCATTATCCCAGTCAGAGGCACCGGGAGGTGGAGGCAGCGTCCCAGCAACAGATCCCAGGAGGTGAAGGAGGGCGGCTGGGTGTGTTATCTCCGCCAACAGACCTACGACAGGCCGCTAGGTGTCTCCTCCAGCAGGGTGGATGAAAGGCTTCTGAAGCAGGAAATACGAGAGAGCAGGAAAGGGCATGAGGACAAGGGAGGGACGGTATGAAGGGGTTCAAGAGGACACAGGTAGTATGAGAGGACACAGGTAGTATGAGAGGACACAGGTAGTATGAGAAGACACAAGTAGTGTGACAAGCGCAAGGAACAAGTGAATATCTACTACGGATTTTCTGTTACTTCTAATTTCGTGTTTATCATTAACAAATTCCTCAAACAAATCACTGTGAACTGTAAACATCATATGACAGACAGACGCATAAATACACGAACATACAATACACGAAAGTTAAAACAAAATCTCTCACAGGCTCCTGAGAATGCATTAAAATTCTTATCCACTGGGAGAAAAAATCTCGAGGTTCAGTTGATTTGAAAGTCCTGAGGAAGTGCGACGCTGATTGGCTGTTGCGGCTGGCCCGAACCCGCCGGCCAGGAACGGTGCTCCGGCTCATCAAGGGTAGTTGATTTTACAATCATATCTTTTAATAATTGCATTCTGCAGTAATATAATAATTTTATTCTGTAGTAATATAATGATTTCATTCTGCAGTAATATAGTAGTTTTATTCTGTAGTCATATAATAATTATATTCTGCATTAATGTAATATTTTTATTCTTCAGTAATGTTGTATAATAATTACATTCTGTAGTAATATAATAAATAAGTAATTTTAAAATTAAATTATAATACAAAATTTAAGAAATACAGAACATCTATATATCGTCTGAGGTGATTACAAAAAAAAAAAGAGTTGTAACCTATTTATTGGTGTATGTAAACTGAGAGTTATAATTGGTGCTGAACAATATGGTTAATAACTGCAATGAAATATATACTTATTGGCTGATGAATAAGTTAACGCGGTGGCCTCCCAATCCTCTCAAAGCCTCCCAATCCCCAAATACATCATGTTTCTCCCGTGACCTATTTTCCAGTTCTCAATAAATACCTTCTAGCAGGGTATTAGTATGCTGGGTATACTCCGCCACACCTGACTTCATCTAGTATAGGGTCAGGTGTGTATAGCCTCACGCCAATTTCGCCGTCCCGCGAAACTAAAATTAAAGAGAAATTGGCGTGGGGAAAAAACAAAGATTCGCAGACCAAAAAAAATTACATCAGTCTCAACACAAAAGTTATGGCATTATTAGGCAGAATTTTTTAGTATTGAGTTAGTTTTAGTTCATTTATTATGCCCCACAATCTTGATCCCGTGAGTGACAATGTAATCCAAACCCATCCTGAGTGTGACGCCAAGTCCTTAATGTTGACCAAACCACAAACTAGAAAGTGAAGAGACGACTTTGTGAAGAAAGTGAAGAGAGGAAGATTGATTGATGAAGATTAAGCCACCCAAAAGGTGGCACGGGCATGAATAACCCGTAAGTGGTGGCCCTTTTGAGCCATTACCAGTATCAAAAGATGATACTGGAGATCTGTGGAGGTGCAACTGCACCCTGCGTGGCGGGAGATGTCTCCCGGACCAAATGGTAGAAGAGAGGAAGGAGGCAATGTCAATAAATATAGAGAGGTGAAGAGAAGGAAATCTTCCTCTCATCACAATCGACTTGATAATGGGTCCAGGACGGACCGAAACGTCGTCGTCTCTTCACTTTCTAGTGTGTGTTCTGGTCAACATTTGTCAGCCATGTTATCGTGACTCCTCGTCTGCCTGTCCTTAATGCTACGAGGACCAGTGGAGAAGGTCAATACAGAGGTTCATGATCCTCTGTATTGATCTCTGAATAATTATGAAGCTCTGAACCTCTATTCAATCAACGTTATCGACGTTGATTGGACGTCGATAACGCTGATTAAACTTCGATTGCGTTGATTGAACGTCGATAACATTGATTCAACGTTACACGAGCATGTTTTTGAAAGAGAGAGAGAGAGAGAGAGAGAGAGACTGATGATGTAGGAAGGGAGGGAGAATGAGAGAGACAGACAGACAAACGGATAGAGACCCGGGTACCACCGGTTGCTTGCCTATATTTGGGCCAACAATATTACCTTGCCTCCAACGTACCCATAAAAGTTGCTCTAAGGGTTTTAATTATGTGATATACAGAGTTTATATATACACTAAGTATATATAAACACACTAAATACAGTATACACACAATTTTTTGTATTCGTAAACTTTGTTAAAGATTAACGTATACTTTAGGTTAAAATATGAGAGATTACGGACATAAAGAAGAGCGCAAAAGCCGTTCATAACACATAGAAAGTAGAATAAGTTTCATGCCTCCGTGGCACAATTGGTTAGCGCGTTCGGCTGTTAACCGAAAGGTTGGTGGTTCGAGCCCACCCGGGGGCGACTGTTTTATTTCAGCTCGTCGTCCAAAAATGGGGAGGTAAATGTAACAGCCCCATAAGTGCAATTTTGTACTATGTATGACAGTCAGGAATTGTACTTATTACACTTAGTATTAAAACGTACTGTCAATTCGGAAGATGGGTTGCAACAAATTTGTAGAATTACACAAACACACTCATTTATTAATATATATAAATGTGTTTGTGTTTATTATCATAAATATATATATTTTTCATTGTACATAAACAGTGTATATACACTAATCCTGAAATGTATTCAACCATAATATACTTGCGAATAGATTCTGAGATAGACTGCTGATACAATCATTTTAAAGAGATGTTAGGTTTTAAATCTTTAAACCTGCAATGTTTATACATTTAATTGTGGATTGCATCTTGTATGGCATGGATGAAGGAATGGATTGTAACTTGTATGGCATGGATGAACGGCTGGAGTGCAACCATGGTTGGAAAGACTTGAAGTGTCAGCAGAGAACCTGTGAGCTTCATATAGTGAGCATCTTGATCCTGTGGCTATTACGGGTTATTCATGCCCGTGCCACCTCTTGGGTGGCTTAATCTTTATCAACCAATCAATCCTGTGGCTATAGTTGCTCATCTTTCATGACAGGGGGTTCGACTCTCGGCCGATACGAGTAGATGACACAGCACCAGAGGAATATATTCCCAAAAGTGCGTTTCTCAGTGTATATCCACTGAGGATATATTTGATGTCTCGACACTTTTGAAAATTTAGATATTCTTCATGGTTGCAAACTTTATTAATTAGGGCCTTAAATCTTAACACCTAACTAATGTATTAATGAATATACCCATAAGTATATCTCTCTTAATGTAGATACACTGAGAGTCTGCTTTAACTCTGTTCGGATTTAAAGTATATATATATATATATATATATATATATATATATATATATATATATATATATATATATATAATATATATATATATATATATATATATATATATATATATATATATATATATATATATATATATATATATATATGAAGTTCAGTGAGGATCCACAAGGTCTTCTCTGAGTACTCATTATTTTCTTCTCCAAGGCTATGGGTCCCTACACTTGCACCAGAGGTGGTACCCCTTTTAGGTATGAAAAAAATATATGAAGATTATAAAAAAATTAAATTGCTTCCTTAATAAATCCTGTCAAAGATAATTCGAGATTTATCTGATTTGATGAACCTTTAGTGAACAAGAGAATTGGGTTGATTCATTGTTGGGTTAAAACCTGCAAAGCTGTGTAGAGTTATTAAGGCTTAATAGCTTATACGTCATCCAGTAAGTATTCTTTCGTCCTGAACATTGTCCAGAATCTAATTAAGCTTTCCGTGTATATACATCCATAAACATTTCAGTGTACAGTGCATATATATCGTCCGGCCAGAGGTTTGCGTTTTGTTGGGGCTTAAAGTCTAATGGGTTATTAAGATCACGATAGTTTACTGACTATCCAGCAAGTATACTTTAGTACTGAATATAGCCCAGCACTAAGGTAAACCTCTATACACCGGTGTATCTATACGCCGTGAAACTGGGTAAACGCTCAGTGTATATGCATGATTGCAAGCAAGCGATGGAACTGGCCATGTTGCTGATGGTGATACTAGTGTTTCAGTGCAATTGTTGTCCTAAACTGTTCTATATTAATATCGACGCAGATCTTAAACTCTAGATAACTAACATACACAATCTGGGACATTAAAAACGACAAATAACAAGCATATCAAACAGTCACGACGCAGCTTACTTAGCATCCCATCAACAAATCATTGAGAACACTGAAAGACAATATGCTTTCCTAATTTTTCCCTTCCTTGCAACGATGCTGTCGACCCTATCGGCCAGTATATGTACTAGAATTGCTTCTGCTTCGACTCTCGGCTCATTGGTCAACAGTTCGACGTGGTAACAAGGTCTCCAATTAGTTTTGTGCTTGTTAGTGTATTCCAGGAATCACTCGAAACCGGATCACTATCCGGTATCATCCCCCAACACTGCAAAAAAAGGCACTTGCAGACGATGAGTCACAATAACGTGGCTGAAGTATGTTGACCAGACCACACACTAGAATGTGAAGGGACGACAACGTTTCGGTCCGTCCTGGACCATTCTCAAGTCGATTGTCTTCGACTTGAGAATGTGTGGTCACCTTCTAGTGTGTGGTCTGGTCAACAAAAAGGCACTTGATGATGTTTTGATCATCAGTCAACGCCGATTCATCCTGGATAATTTCCGTGTCATACTCAGTGCTACTCTGAGTATACTCACACTTATGCTACTCATAACTCTACACGCACATGTAGAAATAGATGCTTCCCTCCTATTCCTAGAAAATTCTAATAATGATGTACAGTGATACACACACACACTTTAATTCAGTCTTCAGCAAAAGAGCTTACATAAAACACGACCTGGGGCCAGATTCACGAAGCAGTTACTCAGGCACTTACGATCCTGTACATCTATTCTCAATATTTGGCGGCTTTGTTTACAATTATTGAACAGTTATGGAGCTGCGAAGCACCAGGAGGCTGTTTATAACAATAGCAACAGTTCATTGGGAAGATTTCATGCTTATAAACTGCTTAATAAATGTAATCAAAGCCGTCAAAGATTGAAGACAGGTTCGTAAGTGCTGGCGTAACTGCTTCGTGAATCTGGCCCCAGGTCTTTACATACACCGAGGTTGAGTCCTCGCTTCTCGATGTATATATAGACGCTGAGAACTGACTTTAGTCCTAAGCTATGTTGCAAACCAAAATTTGTTGACAGCTGAGTGGACAGCGCTCAGGATTCATAGTCCTGAGGTTCCGGGTTCGATCCCCGGTGGAGGGTGAAGCAAATGGGGCAGAGTTTCTTTCACCCTGATGCCGCTGTTCACCTGGGAGTTAGACAGCTGCTACGGGCTGCTTCTCGGGGATGTGTGACCCCTGTCTATCTACCTGTCTACAGGGTATGACCCCTGTCTCCCTCACCCCCTGTCTACCCTCCCTGAGGGAGGATAGACTGGGGGTGAGGGAGAGCAGTGAGGGAGAGTAGACAACGGGTGAGGGAGAGCAGTGAGGGAGAGTAGACAACGGGTGAGGGAGAGAGTGAGGGGTGAGGGAGACTAGTGAGGGGTGAGGGAGGGTAGACAGGGGGGTGAGGGAGGGAGAAGGGGGGTGAGGTTAGGACATTGGTGATAAGTGGGTAAGGGAGAAAGATAGTACATTAGAGTATAATTGGTTGTTTAACTTGAGATAGCCTTGTTAAACTTGCTTTTAACCTTTTTGTGTCCAATAATTCATCATAAAAACAAATAAACCACCTTACACTAAATATGGTAATTTTCCACACGGGAGGAAGGAGGTACGACACGTTGGGCGGCGCGACTGGCACCACCATTGATAAACTGCGAGTAAGGAGAAGAATGAAACTATGTTTATAAACAAATTCTCTGATCCTAGTCATTTCAACTAGAGCTTTACTACCCATGTATTGATATCGGGGTTATCGGTAGATTTTTGTAGTATCAAGTATCGGTAAAATTTCAGGCGATACTTCATTTTTTGTTGTAAACTTGTGGGTATAAGGGATGGTATGTGCTCTACGGAAGGTATACTCAGCTTCTCGGTATGAAATCAGAGTATGATTGTTGTACAGAGTTTACTTTAGTCCTGGTCAACGTTCTGGACTAAAGTGTATACTTGATGGTTGATCAGCAGGCTCCGGCGGGTGCCCTAATAGCCCTCCTGCAAATGTTGATAAGCCTTAAGCCCAACACCAAACCAAAGGGAAATATGACGTCTGATTTGTTGAGAGACTTGGTAGCGCTCTCTTGCCCACCGCTCGTCTTAAGCCTTATACCGTTCTAGCATTCCCTAGAACACAATTGACCGCTCAGCTTACATCCAGGTCCCCCAATTACTGCTGGGTGAACACGGGTGAACAGTTATAGAACGTTGAACAGTCGTCTCTTCGTTCCAAGAGTTACGGGCTGCGAGGAGAGACTAAAGGAATCTCAGAAGTGGAGCGACACGCCTCGGTTACTATGGTAGCCATTGCTGTGGTGACCAGTTGCCACAGCTTCGCCCACTGCACTCCGCAGTGTAACGTAGCGGGAAGGAAATAAGGAAGGAAAAAAATGAATAATGTAGTAATGAGCGAGGGTGAGGGAGGTAGAGAAGGGTGAGGGAGGCGTGAGGAAGGGGTATTAGGAATAGTGAGGAGTGGTCAGGGAAAGATAGGAGTAAGGGAAGGAGTCTGGGAGGTGGAAGGGAAAGTAGAAGAGAGGCGGAGGGAGAGGAGAGAGAGTAGGAAGTAGAAGTAGATGGTAGAAAAGTAGGAGTAGAAAGGTAGAAGAGAGTAGAAAATGGAGTAGAAAGGGCTGCCACCATCCATCCTAAGTCAGTACATACAAGACAAGGAATGGAACTTGTCTGTATCACAAAATTATCAAAGATGTTGTTAAATGTTACTTTAGCATGTATCAACTGTTATATTATAATCTTAAAACCAGTAACTCATAGGCTCTCTCGCCTCAACTCACAAAGCTCTACGGAACAAAATTAAAGACAATTTAAACAATAAATTCATCAGTTATATTTAACATGATGAGTATCATAATTCAAACAATCGAACTTAAGGTTCACTATGTCCAGGAGCACTATACAATGTGAGTCATTACACAAGACATCGAGGACACTACAGCTGTCTGCCGCTGATAATCACACAACACTTAACGGTTGGAAAACATGAACTAAGTCACCTTAATGTTCACTCACCAAGAGCTGGGCCTAAGTAGAGTAGAGGTGAGGGGGGGTGGGGGGGCAAAGTTGACAGGCAGACTCCCCTTCGTCCGGCCGACAGCCTGTCTCGGCTGCTGTCTGCTGATGTTCTACTATGCTATGTTCTGATGTGCTATCGTCGAATGTACAGTTCCCTGGGTATTGCGAATCTGGGAGCTAACTCCGCCTACTAAGTAGATAGCCCCAGGCCATCTACCAAGCGATACCTTAACCGGCGGCTTGTGTGAAATACACCCCCGGCTACCTGGCTGCAATTATTAACTTAACAGTTGCAAGGTCAAGTCACACGACCTGACCACGGGTCAGTTTGCAGTCATTAACACCTATATGTGACATACTAATTTATTGTGAATATTTGAATTTACCGTGAAAAGCTCAATAGAAAACCCCGACCTAGCCTAACCTTCTTAGTATGTTAAGATAAGCGTCTTATTGCTTCTTAATTACAATTAGTACTTAACCTATATCTATATTGATATTACAGTTTTATAAAAATAATAAAACAAAACAAAGATAGTTAAATAAATTGTAAAGTAACTCAGGATATTGTCAAATTTTGTATAAATCTCTATTGTTTAATAAAAACTGAAAAATAAATTTTAAATATTAAAACTGGTGTTAAGCACATTGCTACTATAAGTTTTATACCTTGAAAACAAAATATAACTTGGAATATACCACATATATACTTATTAATACGCCAAATATTGACTATAGGCAATAAGTCTTATATGTACTGTCTTGTGGGAGAGCGGGTTGCACCTCTAGAGGTGTGAGTATGGGTCAGACACTTGACGCCTCCCAAAACCCTGTCTGGCTGACTCATGTTCTATGTACATATTAAATAACGCACCACAAAACACCTTTATGGTGTTACAGCAGGAGTAGTTGTCTTGCGATTATCATAATTACCGAGTTGGTAGTTTGCTGCAGTATTGTTCCCGCTCGTGAGACCACCTCAACTATTGTTGCTTCTTACCAAGTTCTCACATCCAGCAAATATTAGGAATCTGTGAAAGGTAATAAGGCAGTATCGGTACAGCTCTAATTTATAAGCATTAAGTTTTGTTTGTATAAGCTTAGTGAGGGTAATATTGGCACGTGAGGCCGTTTGGTAGGTTAATGGGCGGTTGCTATGGTTACAGCCACTTACCATGACGTACACAGCACCAGGAACTGGAGTGTGTGTGTGTGTATTTGTTATTTGTATCTGCAGAATCCAGCTAATTAGTTCTTGGATCCCGCCTTTCTAAGTAATTTATTTTTTCATCTATTATGTCTACTACATATATTTCTCTAACACACACATTCCCAGGGAGCAGCCCGTAGCAGCTGTCTATCTCCCAGGTACCTATTTACTGCTAGGTGAACAGGTGCATCAGGATGAAAGAAACTCTACCCCATATGTTTCAGCCTCCACCGGGGATCGAACCCGGGCCCTTTGGACTACCATTCCAGAGCGTCCACTCAGCCGCGAGGCCCCCTCAACTCTGTGTGTACTCACCTAGTTGTGTTTGCGGGGGTTGAGCTCTGGCTCTTTGGTCCCGCCTCTCAACCGTCAATCAACAGGTGTACAGATTCCTGAGCCTATTGGGCTCTGTCATATCTACACTTGAAACTGTGTATGGAGTCAGCCCCCCTGTGTGTGTGTGTGTGTGCTCGCCTAGTTGTGCTTGCGGAGGTTGAGCTTTTGGCTCCTTGGTCCCGCCTCTCAACTGTCAATCAATCAACTGATTTCTTTTCCACACACACACACACACACACATTGTCTCACCTGATCATTACACTTTCAGGTACTAACAAAGCATGTTACAAAGAAGCCATGCTGTTTAGAATTGAAATTATGAGAAAATTGTCAGCAAAGTTAACCTTCTCATGAAATATTGGAAGCATTAGTGATCTGATATTCGTCTTGAAGAAGCGGGTTATTGGTTGGGGGAACTCACAGTGAAATCCCGTGGATATTATGAGTTGGCAAGACTTACAATCGTGGAGTCCCGCATGTTTTGTGAGTTAGCAAGACTCACATTAAACGTAAGGCTATGCGGCAGAGAATCGTAATGTCTTTTTGGCTCTCAGAACTGGCGCCACGTTCCCCTCAGCACTTTTCGCTTTCAATACCAAAGGGTGTGGCTAGTGGAAGGACGATAAACTTAAAGGACATGAATAATGTCTCTGGAAACAGGAAGAGGGCGGCGATGAGTAGAGTAGAAAGATTAGTGGCCTATCCACTGCGGATAGGAGTAGGCGTTTGTCTTCTAGTATTTTGATTCAGTTTTCTTCTTTAATCATGGCTGCTTGAGCTCAAGACGAGGAGTGGCTCAGTTTTGTCGATGTTGGCTTGATGGTGTGCTGTCTCGGAGGGAAAGTGTTGGTAGATGCAATCTTCTCACTTCATTCTTCATACCGATGTTTCGATTTCTTCCTCTTTGGGTCTTCGGTCTTTTCAGGCTTCATGAAGGTCATGTTGAAAACGTAGAGCTGGCGTTCGAGATTTCATCGGTTTGGTAATCCATTTGGATTGTTACGTTGAGGAGAGCATGAAGTTCCAACCGAGATGTCGTCGTTTGACGAGTCAGCTGAATACAAGTAGTATAAGCTGTTGGAGGTTGTGTAGCAGCAGCAGCATGTCCTGTCGCTGAAGTAGAAGGTTCTGTGGGCTCACGGACGATGGGCGGAACTGTATCATAAGTCGATGGATGAGAGGGTGCTGTTTCCGTTGTAGTAACTGTTGCAGCGGACATGGCAGCTGCAGACAGCAGGTCAGTAAGGGTGGCCGTGCTCACGATTTCTGGCAAATTGCATTGTATCTTTTTCCCGCTCTAGTGGTCATTACTCGACTTATCCTGCATGAGTCTTCACTCCTCCCTGAATACATGAACTGCGTGGTGTCTGAGTATCCATATGTACTCTTCACTCTCAGGAAGCCGTTAACTGAGTTCTAACTTACTTGTAGTAGTCACAGATGGACAAGAATGTATGGAAGGGTGTAACAAAGGATGTATTTATAAATGTGTTATCCTTATCAACGGAACTTGGAGAAACGAAACAATGGATACAAATTGGATACGTTTAAGAGGAAAGAAAACCTGGGTAAATACTAGTTTGGAAATAGGGTTCATGATTTATTGAACAAATTACCGAGTAACACAAAAAGACGGGACAGCTGGATTATTTCAAGCGTAGGTTAGACATGTTTGTAAGTTCAGTTGGGTACTCACAATTGCTGCCAATTTTACGTTATTACCATATATCTGAGTTAGTGCCTGTGACATAATTTGTTCTTAAGTTGTCGTTTACAAACTAATAAATTTAAGTTTGTAACATAAGTAGTTATGATAGTAAGCTTCATATAATTATAATTTGTTTACCTCATTTATTTATACCATAAGATAGCCTAGTACTTTTCATTTGTATTTAAAATTATCTTTGAAATGTAAGTATTTATTAATATTATTGTATTGCCGATGTTTACGTTTAAAGAAATAACAAATAATTTTTCACTGACACACCTTACACATTTTAAAAGCGCTACAAACCTGCACTTGGAATCTGTTATATATATATATATGAATTGGATTTGTTATACTTTTTCGTGTTTTAATATTAAAATTTTGAATTTCACAGGTGAACGGCCCTTTTGAAATATTTAAATATCCAATAACAAAAACTTTAAACCACGTAACAGTTGTCAAATAATTCATAACATAAGAGTTTACATAATATCTGTTAACATGTTAGTCCTTAATATTAAAAGTTATATTTAGGCTGTGCCTTTAAGAAATAGACAAAATGATATGGAATCTTGATACGAAGCATCAGTGGTATTTGATCACCAATAGATGAGTTTTCGATATGAAGACAATGACGAAAAGAATTTGTATTTCAACTAGAAGACATTAGAAAATATGTTTGATTTTGTTTATTAAGTACACGAATTTATATTATGTCAATTAACTGTAAATTCGTATTAAACAGTCATGGTATAATTCAAAATTTCCCGCTGCTAATATTTTGAAGTTTAACGAGTTCTAACGAACTCTGTGGCAACGAAGTTTAACGAGTTCTAACGAACTCTGTGGCAACGGAACAGGTGTCCATACACATGCAGCAGAAGTACATGTGTCTACCGGTGTTAACTGTGCACACATGTCCACACACCTGTGTCAGTGGTACCTCTGCATCTGTGCTCTCTGTAGCGCAGTGGGCTCTCAATCCAACGGTACCGGGTTCGATTTCCACGTAGGACACGTTTCCTTGCACCTAATACATCTCTTCACCTAGCAGTCCGTGCCGGGGAGTTAGGCAACTGTTGTAGGTGGCATCCTGCGGGGGAAAGGTAATATCTGGGCTTAGTAAGTAGTAATAAGCCCTTAAGGCTTCTTGACCCCGACAATGGCAGCCTACATACATGACCTTAAACTAAGCTTAATATACCGCGCTTAGTAGTATATTAAGCTTAGTATATTATGTTCAGAAGCTTGCGCCTGATGTACGCAAGCAGCGTACATATATGTTCTCACTATATACGTGTCCAGATGCCTGTGTTTTAGTCATATGTGTCGATATTTGTTCTCACTTGTCCCACACAACTGCACCAGTCATTACTTGTCCCACACAACTGCACCAGTCATCACCTGACCTGCAGTTGTGTAAATTATACGGGTATTTAATACCTGTTTCAAACGCGTGTATACACCTGCCTCAGTCATACATATTTACACCTGCCTCAGTCATACATGGCTACACCTGCGTCGAAAAGTCGTCTACACTTACGCCAATCACACCTGTAAACACCTGCAACAATTATGCACGTATCCATACCTTGGTAACCTAGAATTATTCACAAGTTAGTGATTGACGTGACCACACCTTCAATTATACACGTGTCCACTTCTGCTGAATCAGCAGCTGTGTCAAACCTGCCTGTCTCATGTATCTGCCTTATGTTTCAATGCAATGCCTGTACCCCTGTATCATACATATGTGTCACACACGGCCTTTGTGAAACATGTGATATGCTTACGCCTTCACTATACAATTTCCAGGTCTGCCTGTATCATGTCAGGTGTCTGTGTGTTTAAACAGTCTTTTATTTCTCACGTGACACAAGTGTCTGCAAACCTGTCCATATCATACACACGTGTCCACACCTGCTCCCCGCCCACAGATGCTGAGAGCTCAGCCGGAGGGGCAAACCCACAGCAGCTGCCGCCTTGAATTTTGAGGAAAGTTGAATCAGTTTTTGTGTTAAATGTCGACCAGGCTCCGGATAGCAGCCTAGTCATGTGCCAAGTCTGATCCTACGTTCGTGTCAGAGAGTTCATCAAATTTCTTCCACCAAGGCAGATCACCGAGGCTAGATTTATCTTCAGTTAGGCAGTCCCTCGCCAGGTCTGGAGGTTTCTATACCGGTCATGCTAGGAAATTATCCTCGATATTCACTAAGGAAGTCTGGTAATTGAAGAGCCTGAGGCATTCATTTGGGATGAAGATGAAGGTACGCTTCAGTAGTGGCTACACAGTGGAGAGGAAGAGGAGGGGAAAAATGAGAATTATAAGGATCTGAACACCGCTTGCTAGTTGCTGAGCCGACCAGGAGGCCGCCTGCACCTTCACCCGAACATTACTTTCAACCGTCACCGAGTCATTCCTAATATAGGCAGACTACCAGAGTAAAGAAGCTAAAAAGTTTGCTCTTTTGCCCCTGAATGAAGAACCACGTCCTGCCTATTCAGCGACACCTACGTATCTGAATGAATCAATAGACACAACTGAGCACACTCCCTTCGGTGTGGCCACAGATCCTGAAAAATAAGTCACGGCAACCCGATCCAAACGTTGATGACGTTTCCTTGAGAAAACACGCCTCTGTACCGGAGACACTACTCCCAGAACGGAAAACAGAAGCCTATTAATCAAATACAAAGCAAAATATATCATGTTAACCAGATATAGCAGCACACTTTGCCAAAATAGATCAATGGCATTCGACAAGTGTGCGCGCTACTTATTTACCGTCCAGCTGATCAATATTGGCGGGCGCCATGTTGATGACGTCACGGGAGAGGCTCGAGCGGTTGTGTTGTGAGAGTGAGACGGAGCAGTCACGAGCAAGACTAGAGGTTGGTATTATTGATATTACCGTGCACTGGTGTTGTCTGCCTGCTCTGAAACACTGTGAACATCTAGCGTAATTCCCGGAGAAGCCCTTAACACACCCGCAGCGACACAGGTTAGTGATCCAAGACGTGAAAAGTGCGCCTGAGAAGCCAAGAGGCAGGAACCCATCCCACTCTGATGGCTTGGGGGAGGATCTGGACTCCATAAACCTAAATTGGTAATAGAGGGAAATCAATATTGGTTATTTTTCCTTGAGAGGTGATGTAATAAAGCAATCTGCGTGTCCCGGAGGTATTAACTGGAGGCTAAAACCGTCCACACAGCCGCCAGTATTGACGGATCTTGTGAACATTTTCTAGGTTCTTACTGAGGTCTTGGAGGCGTAGCAACTGTGGTTCATTATTGTACATGTTTCGTCTCATTTTGAGGGGTTTATAGGCTTTAATGTATTTGAAAAATCTTGCTCATTTTTTACGGCGAATGGTAGTGACAAGATCTCTGATTGTTCATTAGTCGAGGCTGGGAACGCTGTGAAGGAATTTCCCCTTGTTTTGATTTTATGTGATTTTTGTAAGTTATGTGAGTATGTTACTTGTGGGGTTTTGTGGCTTGTAGTTTTATAATACATGTGGTTTTATCATGTATGTGGTTTTATCATGTATGTGGTTTTATCATGTATGTGGTTTTATCATGTATGTGGTTTTATCATGTATGTGGTATTATCATGTATGTGGTTTTATCATGTATGTGGTTTTATCATGTATGTGGTTTTATCATGTATGTGGTTTTATCATGTATGTGGTATTATCATGTATGTGGTTTTATCATGTATGTGGTTTTATCATGTATGTGGTTTTATCATGTATGTGGTATTATCATGTATGTGGTTTTATATCACATGTGGTGTTACAACTCATGTGGTTCTATATCACATGTGATTTTATAATGTATATGGTTTTATAGCTCTAGTGTTTCCATAACTTGTGCTTTTATAAATTTTAGTAAAGGAATAATCCCACTCGATTTTGTGTTTACACCGTAATTACAACAATAGAAAGAAAATTATACGATTTTACTTCGAACACTAGATTATTGTAAATTTACGTGCAGTATTTAAGGTTAGGTGCTAAGGTTTGTGGGGTATAAGCACCCTGGGGCATTAAAGTCATAATCAATTTTTTCATAATTTTGAAGTCATAATCTTAATTTGCATACCTAATGAAGTACTAGGTTAATGTAGTCTCATCAGTATATTAACAGTGAAAGGTACGTCTCGGTATTCATATACTTGATATGAAGGTTTGAAGCATGTCGGCTGCAAGAGTCATTAGCCAGCAATGAGTCACAATAACGTGGCTAAAGTATGTTGACCAGACCACACACTAGAAGGTGAAGGGACGACGACGTTTCGGTCCGTCCTGGACCATTCTCAAATTGATTGTGAATGATTTCACAATCGACTTGAGAATGGTCCAGGACGGACCGAAACGTCGTCGTCGTCCCTTCACCTTCTAGTGTGTGGTCTGGTCAGCACTGTACCATATTTCTGGCCGTCAAGTACACTTAGTTCATAAAAACTGACTTGGTATATACACTGCGAAGTAAACATCTTCGCAGTGTATATCTCAACTTATCCAACAAAAATGATATTGCATATAAAGACCGCTGAGTATATGTACAAAATGTGGGTTGGCGTTAAAAAAAATACTAGTTTTGCACCATTCATTTTCTATACTGGCCAATAATTAATTAAATCTAACTTCTCCTTGGCCGAGTATACTGTATTTAAGTACTAAAATAGATCTAATATTGCGTATATTAGATCTATGATAATTATATTTCAGCCCGTTCTCCTAAGGTCTCCCAACGTCAAGAAAACGGTCAGTTTAAAGTATACTCTCCTAACCTACCAGGGGACCCTAAACAGAAAACGGGACAGTACGTCACTTTCCACTTCCATTTTCTAGTACGACAATTTTACCTTATGTAACGCATACGATTGAAATGCGACGTTCTTTGTAAGAGGACCGGTTGTATATATATAGCCAAGGAGAGGTTCTATTAGGCCATTTGGATATCGAGGTTTTTTAACGCGATTTCTTGTGCCAATTGTATAAAACGTGGCTTTATTTTGAACATATATTACCATAGACCGCTGTGTGTATTATAATCTTTGCAGCATGGGTTTTATATAAAATAAAATTATATTTTTAATTGCAACAGACCCCAAGATGGGGACAGGGATGGGATGAATGAGAAGGTAAGTTGGTATGATAGTTAGCTTCAGAGAGTAAAGGTTGGTAATGTAGTTAAATACCAGGGAACGAACCACTTACTGGGTTAAATTTTTTTTTTTATCTTTGTTTTAAAGTCGGTCGAGACTGAATAAATGTCAGGATATATAGCACTAGAGATATGCTTCACTGAGTAAACCTTAGATAGGCAAACCATCCTCTCGAAAGTTCACAACGTCACTAAACTGATGTACTAAATTGGTCAACCTAACCTAACCGAGAACCCGCGAATAGAAAACGAGACAACCCGCCAATTTTGCGAGCCATCGTGATTTTTAGTCCATCAGTTTCTGGTTTTTAAGGAGACTTATACGTTACAATGAGATATACTATTATAGAGAACTGGTGTTGTTGTTGTTAAAGATTTGCTACCTGGAACAAAGTTCCAAGTAACACGGGCTATGGTGAGCCCGTTGAGAACTGGTGGTTTGGTATTGGTCTTAAGGCCTGTCAACAGCGGCAGAGTTATTACGGTCATCACAGTAGACTACTGACCCACCAGCAAGTATACTTTAGCTCTGAACAAAAAGTAAACTGGCATTGTATAGACCTTGAGAGGTAGGGTGGCATCGCTGCGGTGCCAGTAACTGTACCCATCACCTGCTGAACAAAGAATAAATATTTACATTAGTTACTGCATAACTAATGTGATAATAAGTATTATTATCAAGTTTACACGATGGGCTTTAGTCGGACCCGAGTACATATACCGTACACTGCTAGAAATTATAGCAGCGTATAAAATAGTGGTTCCCTCATTCTTTCCAACTATCAAAACGTTAAAAATATCATGTTTTTTTAAATATTTACAATTTGGAAAATATATGACATGAGAAGGAAAATACTGATAGATAGATTACTGCTTTTTTTTCTACATTATTGACACGGTATGAGACATGATTAGCTTTTCGGGGTCCTTTTGTGGCAAGATTCTCACACAAAACCCGATTCTGTGTTGTTTTGATTAGGCTATAATGAATCGCATCCTGTCAGATTTCCCTGTTGTTGGCAGCATTTGATTCAGCTGTAAATAACCACATTGCATGAAGGCTACACACGATGTGATTTGGCCGTGTAATTACAAGTGTAGACGCCCTCATAGAAAACGGTGTCTAAAATCGTAGTAAATTTTTTAAATTTTGCCCCGAGGGGCGAGTTTATTGGGAAGCGTCACTCATCCTGTGACTTGCCTCAAAATAGTAATAATCTTGTAACAACATTTAATGTGGATTTAATCAGTAATTAAATGTTTAGGTTTAAGATCTTTCGACTGGAAGGGTTTTTAAGACAGTTTACCTTGTCCCTAACCTTCTAGCATACTTCAGTGTCCCCCAATATATACACAAATAAACATCTGTCGATGTATATAGTTCCCGTGAAAGATCTCTCTCTCTCTCCTCATATAAACTCCTGTTATTAATGCCGTTTTGAATTCACTTATTTATTAAGGCAGTAATTTATTAATTTCATAGTAACTGTAATTATTTAGTATGCGAGAACTTAAGAGTTAATAAAGCTCACGTCTTGAAAGTTACATTATTACACAAATGTCTACAACGACCTGAGTTGAGGTGGCAGGCTGTAAGTGTAAACATTTAAGAGACGGAAGTAAAGAGTAAGTGGGAGCCGTGTTACAGGTGAGACGGTAAGAGGGGCAAGATACGAGGAGCTTTACGCCGATATTTATGACTGAAGATTGGTACTCTGGGGCAAGGGGGGGGGGGTATAACCTCCTTGGTTATACCTACAGGGGCAGGGGGAGGTATAACCTCCTTGGTTATACCTCTCTCTGATTCTTGAAGAATTTCATCTCCCAAATGATACCTTGTATCTGGCCTCCTGTTCCCTACACCTAACTTCATTACATTTGCTTGGGTTAAACTCTAACAACCACTTGTTCGACTATTCCTTCAGTTCGTCAAGGTCTTCTTGAAGCATCAAACAGTCCTCTTCTGTCTTAATCCTTCTCATAATTTTGGCTTCGTCAGCAAACATTGAGAGGAATGAGTCTATACCCTCCTGGAGATCATTTAAGTATATCAGAAACAGGATAGGACCGAGTACAGAGCCCTGTGGGACTCCACTGGTGACTTTACACCAATGTGAGGTCTCACTCCTCACTGTAACTCTGCTTCCTATTGCTTAGGTACTCCCTTATCCACTGGAGCACCTTACCAGTTATTCTTGTCTGTTTTTCCAGCTCATGTACCAGCCTCTTATGGGGTACTGTGTCAAAGGCTTTCCGACAGTCCAAAAAAAATGCAGTCCGCCCATCCTTCTCTTTCTTGCTTAATCTTTGTCACCTGATCGTAGAATTCTATTAAGCCTGTAAGGCAAGATTTACCCTCCCTGAAGCTATGCTGATGGGTTGTCACGAAGTCCCTTCTCTCCAGGTGTGTTACTAGGTTTTTTCTCACGATCTTCTCCATCACCTTGCATGGTATACAAGTTAAGGACACTGGCCTGTAGTTCAGTGCCTCTTCTCTGTCACCCTTTCTGTGTGTGTGTGTGTGTGTGTGTGTGTGTGTGTGTGTGTGTGTGTGTGTGTGCGTGTGTGTGTGTGTGTGTGTGTGTGTGTGTGTGTGTGTGTGTGTGTGTGTGTGTGTGTGTGTGTGTGTGCGTATGTGTGTGTGTAGGCAATGTGCGTGGATCACTGCGTTTATTAAATATTAACCCCCTAGAGCTCCATATTTACATAGTAAATCATTATAATTTACCTATTAATATTTATACCACTCCATCTACTTATTATTAGTATGTCATAATAATTTTAAAATGCTAATATCATTACCACTATTGCTAATGATAATGATAATAATTTATCACTGATAAAACTAGCACAAACAACGCGAGTTATAATAAGCATTACTGTCATGAAATGATAATAGTTATGGACTGGTTGTTGCCCTGTCATTCTGGTAGTTATAACTCCAAGGAACTGGATCGTAACTCCGAGTTACGTTAGCTACGTCAGCTGGGCCGTTACCTACGTTACTTATCTCTCGCGAGGAACTTGGTCGATATTTCTAATCTGCCTTTCTTGATTTCTGTCCCTCCAGGCCTTAAAATTTAGGATTTCCACTCCATAAATTTCTTAATCTCTCTTTTCGTTAGTTCATTTGCTTGGATCATCTTCACCTTGTGCACTAATATGTTTGAACTAGTATATACGAATTAGGGAACTCCGCAACGAACCTGTTGGCCCATTCTCAGCCTAGTACTGTTACACAAAGTGCTATCAGCACTAATGGATGCCTATTCAAATTACTACCATTATAAATTGTCTGAATCATCCCTATAACACTCAACCGCAGCTCGTATCCCTGGGGACCCGGGTTAGGTCCCCCGGGCGGAACAGACACGGTTGGGCACATTTCCTTTCACCTGTTGCGTGTGAGACTGTTCCAAAGTTTACTGGCAGTATGTTCCCCGTGTGACGAAGGCCTGATTCACCCGGTCTCTCTCTCAGGTTAAATTGAAATATTCCGGGAGCTGAGGTGTCCCGTCTTCACTCTCTGTCGATCTCCTTATATTTCTGATCTGTAGTGATCTATATTTATGTACGTAGCACGGAGCGGCACGTGTGGGGGGCACGGGAGCGGCACGTGTGTGAGGGGGAGGGGTCACGGGAGCTACGTGGACTGGAAAGTTTGGTGCAATTCGATCAACTGTTGACATGAGCTCGGTAATGGTCTCCCGTTGACATGATTTAAGGTTGTGTTACTATCTCCTGTTAACATGAGCCAGAGGTGTGTAACTACCACCTGTTAACGTGATTAGGATATGTGTGTGTGTGTGTGTAAATGTCAGCTGTTGACATGAAGCGAGGTTGAGTTACTGTCACCTGTTGACATGATCCAAGGCTGTGAAAACATCAGTTAACTCTAGTTTTTGTTGATTTCGTTGTTGCTGGTAAGGTTCACAGTGTCCGGGTCTTGGTTGGTTGGTTGTAGTGGATTGGTTGAGTCCTTAATAGGTACTACACATCGTCTGAGAGGTGTACTCTGCTTCTCAGCGTATATAAACTGAGAGGTGTACTATATATATATATATATATATATATATATATATATATATATATATATATATATATATATATATATATATATATATATATATATATATATATATATTTTTAGGGGTACTACCACTGGTTTAATTAACGGGACCCACATCCTCGAAGAAGAAAATAAATAGTGTTTAGAGAAGACGTTGTGGGTTCTCATTCTTAACTTCTTATATTCTCACAAGATGCTAGGGTTGGCAAGGCAGAATCTCAACACCAAATCATTGTTTCATTGTGATTTTTGTGGGAGATTGTCCCACTAAAATTAAAATTGTTTACGTAAATAATATTGAAGGAAAGATGAACAGCATTCTTAATAAGAATTTCAGTTTAGTCTTCACTAAGATTGAACCGAAGACAGAACCTAGACAAGGAACAACTTATAGAAGTTGCTTATTAAACTTGCAGTATAACCTGCAAGTCATAAAAGGTGACGGTTGCTAACAATAGACAAATTAAAACCAAACTAATCATGGGATCGAAATAAGATATTTTCTGAAGTGTTAGAAGAATGTAAGGAAGAGCTCACTGTTCTCCAACCAATGTTTTTTTTTTGTTAATAAATCAGTGTAGTAAGTCGTTGTTCCATCGTAAAGGAGGGCAAGAAAAATAGATAATAAGAACTGTGATCCTATAAACCACTGTCAATTTAGCTTAACGTCAATTATGCGGTGGTTACATAATCACAGTTCGTAATCAACAATGAAAAAAAATAGTTATATAAATGACTCATTCATGGAGGCGATGAGTCACAATAACGTGGCTAAAGTATGTTGACCAGACTTCACACTACAAGGTGAAGGGACGACGACGTTTCGGTCCGTCCTGGACCATTCTCAAGTCGATTGTGAGATTGTGAAGTCGATTGAGACAATCGACTTGAGAATGGTCCAGGACGGACCGAAACGTCGTCGTCCCTTCACCTTCTAGTGTGTGAGTCTGGTCAACACTCATGGATTACTAGAAAGAGTTCAAGCCTTAAAAATCTACTCTTGTTCCATTTTTTTTATTTAACGAATTGTAATCAAAATTATAGTGTTACTTATTTTGTTACTTGTGACTTTAATTATAAAAAAGTTACTTATTTTGACCTTAGCAAGGCAGAAGGCAGTTTTCTAGAGGCGCACCACAGAAAACTGGCCTGTGTGTGTGTGTGTGCGTGTGTGTGTGTGTGTGTGTGTGTGTGTGTGTGTGTGTGTGTGTGTGTGTGTGTGTGTGTGTGTTTGTGTGTGTGTGTGTGTGTGTGCGTGTGTGTGTGTGTGTACTCACCTAGTTGTACTCACCTAGTTGTGTTTGCGGGGGTTGAGCTCTGGCTCTTTGGTCCCGCCTCTCAACCGTCAATCAACAGGTGTACAGATTCCTGAGCCTATCGGGCTCTGTCATATCTACACTTGAAACTGTGTATGGAGTGAGCCTCCACCACATCACCCCCTAATGCATTCCATTTGTCAACCACTCTGACACTAAAAAAGTTCTTTCTAATATCTCTGTGGCTCATTTGGGCACTCAGTTTCCACCTGTGTCCCCTTGTGCGTGTTCCCCTTGTGTTAAATAGACTGTCTTTATCTACCCTATCAATCCCCTTCAGAATCTTGAATGTGGTGATCATGTCCCCCCTAACTCTTCTGTCTTCCAGCGAAGTGAGGTTTAATTCCCGTAGTCTCTCCTCGTAGCTCATACCTCTCAGCTCGGGTACTAGTCTGGTGGCAAACCTTTGAACCTTTTCCAGTTTAGTCTTATCCTTGACTAGATATGGACTCCATGCTGGGGCTGCATACTCCAGGATTGGCCTGACATATGTGGTATACAAAGTTCTGAATGATTCTTTACACAAGTTTCTGAATGCCGTTCGTATGTTGGCCAGCCTGGCATATGCCGCTGATGTTATCCGCTTGATATGTGCTGCAGGAGACAGGTCTGGCGTGATATCAACCCCCAAGTCTTTTTCCTTCTCTGACTCCTGAAGAATTTCCTCTCCCAGATGATACCTTGTATCTGGCCTCCTGCTCCCTACACCTATCTTCATTACATTACATTTGGTTGGGTTAAACTCTAACAACCATTTGTTCGACCATTCCTTCAGCTTGTCTAGGTCTTCTTGAAGCCTCAAACAGTCCTCTTCTGTTTTAATCCTTCTCATAATTTTAGCATCGTCCGCAAACATTGAGAGAAATGAATCGATACCCTCCGGGAGATCATTTACATATATCAGAAACAAGATAGGACCGAGTACAGAGCCCTGTGGGACTCCACTGGTGACTTCACGCCAATCGGAGGTCTCACCCCTCACCGTAACTCTCTGCTTCCTATTGCTTAGATACTCCCTTATCCACTGGAGCACCTTACCAGCTACACCTGCCTGTCTCTCCAGCTTATGTACCAGCCTCTTATGCGGTACTGTGTCAAAGGCTTTCCGACAATCCAAGAAAATGCAGTCCGCCCAGCCCTCTCTTTCTTGCTTAATCTGTGTCACCTGATCGTAGAATTCTATCAAGCCTGTAAGGCAAGATTTACCCTCCCTGAATCCATGTTGGCGATTTGTCACGAAGTCCCTTCTCTCCAGATGTGTTACCAGGTTTTTTCTCACGATCTTCTCCATCACCTTGCATGGTATACAAGTCAAGGACACTGGCCTGTAGTTCAGTGCCTCTTGTCTGTCGCCCTTTTTGTATATTGGGACCACATTCGCCGTCTTCCATATTTCTGGTAGGTCTCCCGTCTCTAGTGATTTACTATACACTATGGAGAGTGGCAAGCAAAGTGCCTCTGCACACTCTTTCAGTACCCATGGTGAGATCCCATTGGACCAACCGCCTTTCTAACATCCAGATCCAGCAGGTGTCTCTTGACCTCCTCTCTCGTAATTTCGAACTCCTCCAAGGCCGCCTGGTTTACCTCCCTTTCTCCTAGCACAGTGACCTCACCCTGTTCTATTGTGAAGACCTCCTGGAACCTCTTGTTGAGTTCCTCACACACCTCTCTGTCATTCTCTGTATACCTGTCCTCGCCTGTTCTAAGTTTCAATACCTGTTCTTTCACTGTTGTTTTCCTTCTGATGTGACTGTGGAGTAGCTTTGGTTCGGTCTTGGCTTTGTTTGCTATATCATTTTCAAAAATTTTCTCTGCTTCTCTTCTCACCCTGACGTACTCATTCCTGGTTCTCTGGTATCTCTCCCTGCTTTCTGGTGTTCTGTTATTCCGGAAGTTCCTTCACGCCTTCTTGTTCAGTTTCTTCGCTTCCATACATGCCCTATTATACCATGGATTCTTTTGTTGCTTCTCGGATTTTTCCCTTTGGGCCGGGATGAACCTGTTTACTGCCTCCTGACACTTTTGGGTAACATAGTCCATCATACCCTGTACAGACTTGTCTCTGAGGTCTGTGTCCCAAGGTATTTCACTTAGGAAACTTCTCATCTTTCTCTGGTATCTCTCCCTGCTTTCTGGTGTTCTGTTATTCCGGAAGTTCCTCCACGCCTTCTTGTTCAGTTTCTTCGCTTCCATACATGCCCTATTATACCATGGTTTCCTGTTCCTGTGTGTGTGTGTGTGTGTGTGTGTGTGTGTGTGTGTGTGTACTCACCTAGTTGTACTCACCTAGTTGTGCTTGCGGGGGTTGAGCTCTGGCTCTTTGGTCCCGCCTCTCAACTGTCAATCAACAGATGTACAGGTTCCTGAGCCTATTGGGCTCTATCATATCTACACTTGAAACTGTGTATGGAGTCAGCTGTGTGTGTGTATGTGTATGTGTATGTGTGCGCGCGCGTGCGTGCATGTGTGTGTGTGTTTTGCTCAGGTGTACGGTTTCACACCGCTGTATTCACAGGTGTTCCAGGAGGGGGCCGGGGGGGGGAGGGGTAGAGAGACGGTGAGGAGGAGGAGGGGGAAAGGAAAGGCTGAGGAGGAGACAGAGAAAAAGGGGGGATAACAAAAATGGTATTAATGGGGGTTTCTTTGTGCAATTATAATCATCATAATGACTCATTGTGTCGAAAGACAGGTAGCCAGTGTATATATACAGGTTCGTGGTCCTCCCCCCCTCCCCCCCCTCTCTCCAGGTCGAACTACTGAGTGAATAGGGAATAGGATGATGGAATGAGGGAAAGGGAGGGAAGGGGAGGGACGGTGGATAGGGGCAACAGTGGGAAGTCACAACTTAAAGTTGTTAAAAGTTGTTAAATATTAGGCTTCTGTGTTGAAGCTAAGTCCCTGGCTGGCCCCTTTTCTTATCTGTAAATGGTCAGGAATGATTGGTTTAAAACCAATTTGCAATGTGTTCTAAAAATTTGGATACGTATGTTTTTTTTTTTTTGTATTTGTTGATATACGCTTGTATGTTTGTGTGTTCTTATTAGTTTTTTTTGGTGTATTCGATTTGGTATGTTATTGGGTTCACCTGTACTATGTGGTCTCTTTATCTTATCTACTAATTTAGCGAGATGTGAGCCCTCTGAGAGCAAGGATCTCGTGTAGTAGAGAAACCTGACACACGGCGGAAAATCACCCGTTAGCGATTTTACGCTAACAGGCGATTTTACGCTAACAGGCGATTTTACGCTAACAGGCGATTTTACGCTAACAGACGATTTGACGCTAACAGGCGATTTTACGCTAACAGGCGATTTTACGCTAACAGACGATTTGACGCTAACAGGCGATTTTACGCTAACAGGCGATTTTACGCTAACAGGCGATTTTACGCTAACAGGCGATTTTACGCTAACAGGCGATTTTACGCTAACAGGTGAAACAATGACAAACCTGTCATTGTTTCCCAAGCCCGCTAGGCTTACTGAGCTCCCTTTAGGTGTCTAACTAACTTATTACTAAGAACTAAGAAAATTAATCAGATAATAACTTATCATATTCAAGTCAATTAAGAAATATTTAGTATTTACAGAATTAAAAAAGAATTAAGCTGCTAGGATTTTTCCACATTAGGTAAACAACTGACTTTCCCACTAGAAGCAACCCACAACAGTTGCCTAACCCCCTCTTAGAAGCAACCCACAACAGTTGCCTAACCCCCTCTTAGAAGCAACCCACAACAGTTGCCTAACCCCCTCTTAGAAGCAACCCACAACAGTTGCCTAACCCCCTCTGAGTACTCATTGACTATAAACAGTGTTCTCTACACACAGTTTTGTATTCTTTTCCTGTGAAGACATTCACCAAGATCTACGAAGGTTCGTATACCAGTGTATCCTATCATATCAGGGGCCTCGTAGCCTGGTGGATAGCGCGCAGGGCTCGTAATTCTGTGGCGCGGGTTCGATTCCCGCACGAGGCAGAAACAAATGGGCAAAGTTTCTTTCACCCTGAATGCCCCTGTTACCTAGCAGTAAATAGGTACCTGGGTGTTAGTCAGCTGTCACGGGCTGCTTCCTGGGGGTGGAGGCCTGGTCGAGGACCGGGCCGCGGGGACACTAAAGCCCCGAAATCATCTCAAGATAACCTCAAGATAGATCATGGTAATTTGGAATACTCCGTAGATTGACTACGTTAAAAGCGTGCTCGGCTCCTGGTTTGAGGGTGATGTGGATGCGAGGCTGGCTAACATCAGAACTGCCTTCAGGAACCTGTGTAAGGAATCCATCAGAACCTTGTATACCACGTATGTGAGGCCAGTCCTGGAGTATGCGGCCCCAGCATGGAGCCCGTATCTTGTCAAGCACAAGACGACGCTGGAAAGAGTTCAGAGGTATGCCACTAGGCTAGTCCCAGAACTAAGAGGCATGAGTTATGAGGAAAGGCTGCGTGAACTGCACCTCACGTCGCTGGAAGACAAGAGAGCTCGGGAAGACATGATCACCATATACAAAATTCTCATGGGAATTGACAGGGTAGACAAGGATGAATTATTTAACACGGGTGGCACACGCACACGGGTACACAGGTGTAAGCTGAGTACCCAAATGAGCCACAGAGACATTAGAAAGAACTTTTTCAATGTCAGCGTAGTTAGTAAATGGAATGCACTAGGAATTGATGTGGTGGAGGCTGACTCCACACACACTTTCAAATGTGGATATGATGGAGTTTGAGAACCTCAGGAATCTATACACCAGTAGATTGACGGTTAAGAGGCGGGACCAAAGAGCCAAAGCTCAACGCCCCCGCAATCACAAGTAGGTGAGCACACATACAGTTCGGGGTGAAGTAACAC
Organism: Procambarus clarkii; assembly: GCF_040958095.1. Lineage (NCBI taxonomy): Eukaryota > Metazoa > Arthropoda > Malacostraca > Decapoda > Cambaridae > Procambarus > Procambarus clarkii. The sequence continues at coordinate 9,134,443 of NC_091178.1, forward strand.
ATGAAGGTAATCTTCAACAACTGTGATTAGATGGAACTCTTTGCGGGTGTTGCGGGTGTTCCGCTCCCCGTTGTTCTCCATTAATTAGCGGCTTGAGGCCAGGATACGCGCCCAGTCATTGTTGTGGCTGTGAGAACATTTGCATAAATAGGTCGGCTTATTCTTGG
>NC_091178.1:9137109-9140249 GCF_040958095.1 Procambarus clarkii
AGTGGCCTCCACCTTGTCAATATGCAACCAGCAATGTATTATTTATGACGGGAGTTTATGGCCAATATGTTGCATATGTTTTATGCTGTTCACTTTTTAGGTATATTGAGTTTTAGGTGTATATTCTGTTGCCATACACAAGGTATATTGAGTTTTAATATATATCTTGTGTCCATATTCAATGCTTTGTATACTGCGGTCTGATTTATAGTCATAGATTAGGGGGTTTTGGGCCTCAGGTCTATGCAATGTTGTATAGGGCTGAGGGGGGGGGGGCTATACAACAGTGTATGTTTCTAGGAGTTGTTGTTTCTGGTAAGATGCATCGTGCGTTTTGATTGGTCAAGTGGGTCGAGCACGATTGTCTTGCTAGCGTTCTCACTGAGGACCTTATGCAAGTGCCTTTTTGAGGGGCCTCAGTTGTGTAGTGAGTGCGTCTTGTGAGGGCCTTCAGAGCCTCCATTATGTGGCTTCTTTGAGTGCCTCTTGTAGGTGCGTCCATTGAGTGTCTTCTTCATTGCGTGCTTCATTTGAGGACCTCCAATAAGTTTCCAGTGTGTGTGTAAGTGCCTCTCGAGTGAATGCTGCCTGCTGTGAGTGCATTATGTGAGTACCTTGAGTGCATTGAGTACCGTCTGCATGTTCCTCCGTTGAGTGCTTCTAGTGAGTGTCTCCAGGAGAAGTGACCTTTGGAGTGACCTTGCCAGCCACTCGCCTCAGTGTGGCCACGGTCACTCAGAGAGCACGTCTGCCACTCTCAGTTTGCACACAGATCCTTAGTACCAGCTATTGATACTGGTAATGGCTCCAAAGGGCCTCCACTTACGGGCTATTCATGCCCGTGCCACCTTTTGGGTGGCTTAATCTTTATCAATCAATCAATCTTAGTTTGGTGTGGGTGAGGGCCTTATACTGATAAGTCTGATCAGTATAAGTTATCAGTTATACGGATAGTCTGATCAGTATATATATCTTTGATTTTTTGCATTAGTTTTTTTCACCAATCTTCTTGATACTTTCAAATCTTTTTCCAAAATATCTTCCAAAGTTTCTATCTTTTAGGTTTTATTACATTTCCGTTACGGCTTCTCATTATCCATCTTCCACGTTAAGGTAAAATATTCACATAATTCCTTTTCTTGTGTGTGTGTGTGTGTGTGTGTGTGTGTAACTTTCTATTTCAGTTTGCAACGATATGATCCACTTGTTTCGTACTTATCATCAACATGTGTTGGCACTTCCTCGTTCCACCGAGCACTTGGCGGATGGAGGAAGAAGCAAGCTTGACCGACGACAAGCACCACCAGCTTAGCAGTAGCTTGCTTGACCGACGACAAGCACCACCAGCTTAGCAGTAGCTTGCTTGACCGACGACAAGCACCACCAGCTTAGCAGTAGCTTGCTTGACCGACGACAAGCACCACCAGCTTGTCTGCGTTGCAAATGATCGCGTTGTAAGATCAGGAATCGAGTCTGGTCTCGGTCTCTTATCAGCCAGCCGGGTCTCTTAATACTTTTATTCTTGTTCACCTTTTGTCTAAGTGTATTTACTCGAGATATTGGACGGTATTAACTCGAGACATTGACGATATTTACTCGAGACATTGGACGATATTTACTCGAGACATTGGACGATATTTACTCGAGACATTGGACGATATTTACTCGAGCCATTGACGATATTTACTCGAGACATTGACGATATTTACTCGAGACATTGACGATATTTACTCGAGACATTGGACGATATTTACTCGAGACATTGGACGATATTTACTCGAGCCATTGACGATATTTACTCGAGACATTGACGATATTTACTCGAGACATTGACGATATTTACTCGAGACATTGACGATATTTACTCGAGACATTGACGATATTTACTCGAGACATTGATGATATTTACTCGAGACATTGACGATATTTACTCGAGACATTGACGATATTTACTCGAGACATTGACGATATTTACTCGAGACATTGGACGATATTTACTCGAGACATTGGACGATATTTACTCGAGACATTGTAACTCAGAAGTGCGTACTTCAGAACCCGGGTTTCAGAACCACGTGGCTGGCGTAGGTTTAAAGTTTCCAAGAACGTGTCTCTCGGTTCCAGGATTCTATAAGAGCATGAATCTGGCACTGATACCGGGCTTCCAGGAGCGTATACTTTGACTCTGGGGATTCAGGAGCTTATACATGCTACTGAGTCAAGTATTTCAGAAGCATGTATACCTGGTGTTGAATTTATTGTTCCGAGAGAATGTACTTTGCGTGGATTCTAGGGTTCTAGGAGTGTATATCTGGTATTGGGTTTAGGGGGCGTGTATCTTGTATTGATTTCAGAGTACCTAGAGGGATATACCTGACTTTGGGTTCCAGGAAAGTTTAATTCCAGAAGATATACCTGACTTTGGGTTCCAGGAAAGTTTAATTCCAGAAGATATACCTGACTTTGGGTTCCATGAAACTTTAATTCCAGAAGATATACCTGACTTTGGGTTCCAGGAAAGTTTAATTCCAGAAGATATACCTGACTTTGGGTTCCTAGTAATTTTAGCTTTCGGGATAAGAGAAACATCATAGCAACGCAATAGTTACTAGGCAACCTTGAGGTTACCTTGAGGTGCTTCCGGGGCTTAGCGTCCCCGCGGCCCGGTCGTCGACCAGGCAAGGTGAGAGTGGATACACAACGGTGCTTCGGTAAGGGCTCTATTACTACTCACAGGGGATACATGATTATAAATAGCTCGTGATGATGTACTCGTAAATGATGTACACAGGGCTAACTGAGCACATCATTTACACTTAGAGTGTAGAGCGTGGCAGACTGTTCAACGTCCCTGTCACTTCTCGTCTGGCCCCAAGTTGGCAGTGTTCATCGTTCATGTTCCTCCCCGGCTGACCCAAGTTGGGAACAACTTGTAAAACTTGCAGGAATGCTAACAACTTTTTAATTACGGCCCCAAGTCTTGGTAAAAGATTATTGGCTGACATAACCTAACCTCACCCTGTGTGTGGTTCGCAGCTAGGACCCTGGGGGTGTGTTTTTACCCTAGTGGTGACCCTGGGGGTGTGTTCTTGCCCTAGTGGTGACCCTGAGGGTGTGTTCTTAGTCTTGTGGTGACCCTG